>NC_087194.1:11213472-11423472 GCF_035594125.1 Scylla paramamosain
ACGCCTCGGCAGTCCGGCTCTGGCTCGAAGTTCCTTTGTGAAGTATCTGCAAATATACAAGAAAACTATTAAAAAAAGGAAAGAAGTGTAAGACCGATGACAGGTAAAAAGAGAAAAAAAAAAAATAGGTAAGACTCCACTAGTAATGCCCAAAAAGTTATGACAAGGAAGGAAACACGAGAAAATTGAATAAAAACTAGGTAAGGTTTAATGCAATACAAATAAGAAACTTTGCTGCTTTTGAATTTATACCAACTCCAGGAAATGAGAATGAAGGAAACGTGACGAAACAGTGAAAAACTGCGATAGACAACTTGAATCAGGTGTCTAATCATAATGGAGAGACACTTGTTTGGTAATGTGATAAAATACACTCATTTCGTAGACATTCAACTAGTGGCTTCTTTATCTTAAGCTTAGAGGAACGAGGAGGGAGAGAAAAAAAAAAAAAATCATCCAAGTAGTTTCATCAAAATGGAAACAAATTTGATAGATGATATAAGAAATACGCGTATATTGAAGACATAAACAATGATTTTCGATTCACGGGGAATGAAGACGAGGAAGGAGTCAGGTTCACCTATAATGAAAAGACTCCAATCGATAACTTAACAAAAAAAAAAAAAAAAAAACACGTAATTTGCTTGCCTTTAACCCGTGACCTTCGCCTTGCAAGGAGGAAAACCAGGAAGTGGGGGAAGGAAATAACGAAGATTACCCAAACAAAGATGCACTTAATTCGCAGACCTTCACATGGCGATCTTCACCTTACGCAGGAAAAGGAGGGATTGAGAAGGAAACACAAGGGAGATTGAACTGCGATGGCACGACAGTTAACGAGAAATCGGGGACTAGTTTGTCACGCGGAGACCATAACAATCTATCAGGACTGAGCATCGCGGCTGAAACACACTGCCCCAATCCCCTTCCCCCTCCTCTTTCTCCTCCTCCCATTCCTTCACCGAGAAGCGATAGTCAGGAGGCGAAATATACCACCTTACACACTGAACCCCTTAGACACAGCTGCCCAAAGAAGCTACCCGGCAAAATCACGTGAATTACACGTCTAACGAATTGAATGAAAATTGATATAAGAAGAATTTTCAGAACATTTTGCTCTCTCATCACGACAATTCTGAAAGGCCACAAGGATGACTAACCGGTTTCTCAAGAGTGTTGCTTCCGTTAATAATGTAGGAATCTTGTTAATCTATCACTAGAACCGCAGAAACACCCTGAAATAAAACAGTAACCCAGTGTAACTTCATCTACGTACAGTCTTTGGAAAGAGGTCGGGGTTTGGAGAAGAAACATTTCAGAATATGATCCAAAACTCATGAATTACATTAAAAGCTCCGCAAAAAAAAAAAAAAAAAAAAAAAAAAAAAATAGGAGCCCCCAGATTTTTATACAATACGGCATCACTTCCTAGGGCAACTGTACTTTCCGCTGGTCACTATCGCTCCTCCCCTCACCATGAAAGAAGGTTCAATAACGCCTTTAGGTCTAATTTCCTGGTATTATCGGCAGCCAGTGTGAGGTGGAGGGCAAAATGTGGTCTATACATATGGACATTTGGGAAGTCAGTGATGATGGAAGTCATGTATCTATTTTACCAAAGGTGCTACGCCTAGAGAGAGAGAGAGAGAGAGAGAGAGAGAGAGAGAGAGAGAGAGAGAGAGAGAGAGAGAGAGAGAGAGTGGAAAATCGCCACTAATACCCTTAAAATAACTCCCACCACTCTCTCTCTCTCTCTCTCTCTCTCTCTCTCTCTCTCTCTCTCTCTCTCTCTCTCTCTCTCTCTCTCTCTCTCTTTCTCTTTTTCTCTCTCTCTCTCTCTAAGATAAACATGACGAATCAGCTCTGCCTGCATCATTAAAGGCAGCGCCACAATACGGCGGCTTTAAAGTGTCGCGGTGGTTGCAGGCGCTCAGTTCTCACGTCATAAATGTGCTGTTTTTTTTTTACCTTCGTTACCAAACATCTCCTAAGCGACGCCAAACTTGAGAACGGTTCCGAAGTAGTTCCGTTTCCGCCCGTTTCAGTCTCCCCATCCCCAACACGTTCACTTGAAAGAGGAGGCGTCCACTCAAGTTTCGTCGCCCTTGAGCCACAGAACAGACACAGCGGAGGGAAGGGGGACGGTTGGAAGGCGTTCTCCTTGTCTCTTGAAAGAATGCGACACGTGGTTAGGTTAAAGAACTGCGTCGTGTTTTCACAATAAGGACTTCACGAGGCGTCTGTGTTCTTTGGCGGGAAAGTTAAAGTGAAGCTCTGGTGAGTTACTGAATGGACCATTGCTGGGAATACAGGGAATGAAACGTGTTTTTTTTAGTTTTAGTGTGAAGAGAATGTATACGCTAGCTTATGTTTGGAGTTATTTTCATGGGTTTAGTTGAACAGAAGCTGTGGTGAGTTACTGAAAAGAATATTGGTGAAAATAAAGATATTGACGGTTTTTTCTGTAAAGGGAAAAACATATACTAGCTAGGGTCTTATTTCCATATCTTAAAGAGTTGAAATGAAGTGGTGGTGAGTTTCTGAAATGATCACTGGTAGGTATGGACAGACTGGGATGCTCCATAATGAATACTACCTTCTGTTAGATGTTACTCTCTTTTAGGACTCAAAATAAGACACAAGTGAATCACTTAAGGAACCATTGGTGGAAATAAACAGACTGGGTTTGTGAAAAGATTATATAATAATTATCATAGATCTTTTTTCATACTGTAGAGTTAGAAAGGAGGGAAAAGTGTGAAAATTAAGACATTATCTCTTTCACTCCTATGATCGTCCTCTGTTTAAAAAAAAAAAAAAAAGACACGCATGGGCACAGAAGACTGAAAACAAAGACAGATGGTGGAGGAATACATAAAACAAAGGGGGAGACGAGTGAAGTGTGTTATAGAGAAAAGCCGGTAGAACAGTCGATGTAGTTTACCTTTAGTACGTGAAAAGTTGAACGTGTGAACCATAAAGTACTGAAATGTCGACCAAGTTCCTCCGTCAGATATAGTTCATTAAATATTTTCCCAATTATGAACAGACTTGAAACTTTGCGGAACATTTTACAACCACAATGAAAACGAACGATGTCATTGAGTGTTTCGATCATTACGCGATATGTTCGTTCAGATCGGGGAGGACACTTATTGCGCTGACACTGCAGAGCGAAGTGGTCCGTAAATGGTTTTCCTTTCATCTACTGCAATTTGCATTCATTATTTCACCTCGTGTGTTTGTCTGCCTGCTTCTCTGTCTGCCTATCCTTTTATTTATCTTTTGTCTATCTATCTGTCTGTCTGTCTATCTATCTCATCATCTAGTTTCTCATCTATATCTATCTATCTATCTATCTATCTATCTATCTATCTATCTATCCGTCTGACTATCATTATTCTGCTGTGGTACCTCACCTGTCTCCGTGTCCAATTACTGTCACGCTACTTACCTGGCCTCACCTGTCCCTTGCTTTTTTATACTTTCGTTACCTACAAACTTTTTTTTCTTGACCAAAGTTATAAGTAATAGATCTAATGTCCAATAGTCTCTCTCTCTCTCTCTCTCTCTCTCTCTCTCTCTCTCTCTCTCTCTCTCTCTCTCTCTCTCTCTCTCTCTCTCTCTCGCTGGTCTGAATTCTTTTTAATGGCCACAGAAGTCCAATTAGCCTTAAATGGGAGAGAGGCACGATGTCAGCGTCGTCAGGGAAAAGTTTTAATGAATTCAACCTGAACATTGGGAACCGTGAATGGCAAAATGTTAATCCGGAGCCGAAGAGTGAAAAGGTGAGGAGTGGAGCTCAGATTGCCAGTGGGAGAGAGGAGAGAGGAAAACACACTTTTTTTTTTATGTAGGAAGGACACTGGCCAAGGGCAACAAAAATCTAATAAAAAAAAATGCCCACTTAAATGCCAGTCCCATAAAAGGGTCAAAGCAGTGGTCAAAAATTGGTGGATAAGTGTCTTGAAACCTCCCTCTTGAAGGAATTCAAGTCGTAGGAAGGTGGAAATACAGAAGCAGGCAGGGAGTTCCAGAGTTTACCAGAGAAAGGGATGAATGATTGAGAATACTGGTTGCGTTACTCTCTAACGCAAGAATACTTTTGCGTTAGAGAGGTGGACAGAATAGGGGTAAGAGAAAGAAGAAAGTCTTGTACAGCGAGGCCGCGGAAGGAGGGGAGGCATGCAGTTAGCAAGATCAGAAGAGCAGTTAGCATGAAAATAGCGGTAGAAGACAACTAGATATGCAACATTGCGGCGGTGAGAGAGAGGCTGAAGACAGTCAGTTAGAGGAGAGGAGTTGATGAGACGAAAAGCTTTTGATTCCACCCTGTCACTTACACCTCACACTCATCCCAACAAACACAGACGCACACACACACACACACACCTGCTGGAAAAATAAATATTGAGGTTAGGTCAGGTGTCGGGCGGAAGTGAGCCACCTGACACCCCATCCTGTTCCCACACACACCTGGGTTCCTGCCTTCTCTAAAGTAATAGAATACAAGTGTAATGAGCCGTCAACAGGAGGCTATACGAGTATGGGAAGGCAAGGCAAAGGACAGGCAGGGAAAAGCGAGGGTAATGTTAAGAGAAGGTAAGAGAGAGAAGATGTGGAAGAAAACAAACAGACAGAAAGGTAAAGGAAGGGTTAGAAAAGGATAAAAAAAGAAAAGAAATGCTACGTTAAGGTTAAGAGATCATACTAAAGGCAAGGTATGGAAGAGCAAAGAGACGAAAGTAAAAGGAAAGATTAAAACAGGCAAACTTGAGGCAACAGAACGATAGGTAAAGGTAAAAGTAAGAAAGATTAGAGTAGGAAAAACAAGAGACGAAGAAAAGCTTAGGTTAAAAGACGATACGAAAGGGAAGGTGTGTAAGAGAACAAAGAGACAGTGAAAGATGAATGGAGGATTAGAGCAGACAAACCTGAGGCAAAATAAATGCAGAGGGGAAGATGAGGAAGGGAACAAAAAGACAGTGAAAAGGAAAGGAAGGATTGAATAAGAAAAAAAAAAGTAGAAAACTAAAATGTAAAAATATGCACGAAAAACACACACAGTTAAGGGAAATACAATAGAATATATGGAAAGGAGGAAAGAAGCAAAAAAAAAAAAAAAAGATGAAAATAGTAAAAAGACGAAGGATCACTACAAAGCTTGAATAATGTAAGGAAGAAATTCACAGTTATAAGACAAAACAAATAAGAGGAAGGAGAAAACCAGGTAAGGATAAAAAAAAAGGTTGAGAAAGGGACACAGAAGTAAAGTTAAGTATATATGGAAGGGATGAAGGAGAAAAAGAAAGTTACAATAATGGAGGATGCACAGTAGCGGCAATATAAAGCCAGGGAAATTAAAAATAAAGTTAAGGAAGGAAAACACAAAGGGAAGGGCAAGGAAAAATGAGGCAGATAAGATAAGGGCCAGTTTAGAGCAGGCAGAGAAGAGGCAGAGGAAAACTAAATAAAGATAAGAGAGAAAGAGAATAATAACAGAGGGTGTGGAGATGGAAATCAATAGGCAATGGAAAATAAGGGAAAGATAAGAGCAAGGAACTAATGAAGGAGAGAAGCAGAAAATAGAAACTGGTAGACATGGAAGGGATAAGAAAGAATGTAACTAATGGAAAAAAATAGAGAAAAAAGACAGAAAATAATAAAGAAGAGGAAAAGGGACGAACGGTTGAATAGCTGGGATAGATAAGGAGAACAGAACAGGGGCTTGGAATGAACAGGAAGGACAAGGAGAACAGAGACAAAAATGGGAGGGACACAAAAAGGAAAAAAAAAAGGGAAAGAAAGGCAGGAAAAAGTAAAAAAAAGGAAAGAAAGGCAGGAAACTATAAGAAAAACAAGAAAAGAGAGATAACGAATGAAAAATGAGGAGAAAAAAAGGAAAAAGATGGAAGCAAAAAGATGTAGATAATGAGGGGAACATGAGATGGTAAAAAAAGGGGAAAGAAAATTAGGAAAATATAAGGAAAACCTAGAAAAGGAGAGAGATAATAAATCAAGAATAAGAAGATAAAAAAAAAAGAGGAAAAGTTGGAGGCGAAAAAGATGTCAATAATGAGAGTAACCAGACACATAGAAAATAAAAAGAAACGATAAGAGAGAAAACTGCAAGAAAAGAATATAAAAACAAAAGAGAAAACGTACAGAATAACAAAAACAAACAAGCAAAAAATAATAACAGAAAAGAAAACGTAAGATCCTCACGATATCAGTGACAAAAAAGAAGGTAAGAAAGAATTGGCGGGATATGCAATCAAGGCTGAAAGGTGTGGTCAGGTAAGACGAGGGGCGGGGAGCGAGGCAGGGGTGATGGAGGCAGGGATAAGAAGGACAGGGATGAGAAAGACAGGGGTGAGAGAGGCAGTGAGAGAGGCAGGGTGAGGGAGACAAGGATGAGAAAGGCATCGGTTAAAGAGGTAGTGAAAAAGACAGGGGTGAGGGAGATAGGTGAAAAAGGCAGTGAAAGAGGCAGGGGTGAAAAAGACAAGGGAGAGGGAGGCAAGGGTGAGAAAGACAGACGTGAGAGAAGCAGTGAAAGAGGGAGGATGAAAGATTCCAGGGAAAGAGAGGCAGCGAAGGAGGCGAGGTGAGGGAGGCAGGCTACTTTGCCACTCTGAGGGACTCGTGCTTCGGAGTAATTCGTCTGATGGGGGGGAGGGGGGAGAGGAAGGTAATGCTGTCGGGGACGTAATGACTTCGTGAGAGATAATTTGTTGTGGTTCCCGAGATGAAGACGAACTACCTCTTCTCCGCCTGATTCTCTTGTCCTCGCGTGCTCTAACCTACAGTAATGCCTTGTTTTTGTCCTCGTCTTGTTCTTTATCTTGCTCTTGTTTTCTGTTGTTAGCTTATCTTATTCCCGTCCTCGTTTTATTGTGATTCTCTTGTCCTCGCGTGCCCTAATCTATAGCAATTAGTTGTTTTCGCTCTTCTTTTATTCTGTGTCTTATTCTCTTAGTTTCTCTTGGCGTGGGAGATAATTGTTGGGCTTATCCTATCCTCGTTCTCGTTTTCTTGTGTTTCTCTTATCCTCGCGTGCCCTAATCCACTGTAATTGCTTGTTTTCACTCTCGTTTTCTCCTTTGTCTTGTTTTCCTTTCCTTTTCTTAGCCTCTTTTTCTGTGGGAAATCACTGCTACGTTTATCCTATTCTCGTTCTCGCTTTCATCTGCTTCTCTTGTCCTCGCCTGCCCTAAGCCACTATAATCTCTTGTTTTCTTTCTCGTTTCATTCTCTGTCTTTATCTAGCGTTTTATTCCGAGTGTGTGTTTCCCACATGATAATTGCTAACTTCCTATCCTCGTCTCGCTTCAAAATTCTCACAATCTCATGCTCTGTCATTATTGTCTCTTCCTTTGCGAAAGATCTATTTCATTCCCGAGATCTGGACAAGTTATCTATTATTTCTTCATTTTGTGTCCCTCTTCTGGCCTCGCATTGTGTGTTTAGCTAATAGTTCTGTCGTATTAACCGCCATATTAGGAAATAATATAGGGGACACTTGAAGTTACCAGTTGAAGTTACATGAGTTTTTAAGGAAGTTTTTACGGTTCTAGTGACAGATTAACAAGATTTCTACATTATTAACAAGAGACATACTCCTGAAAACCCGGCTAATCATCTCTGTGGCCTTTGAAAGTAGTCGTGGTGAGAGAGCCAAGCGTTTCTGAATAGGAGTCTAACTGTTCTCATCATTCCACGCACAGATTTCCAATTAAAATAGTAATCTGATACACCAACATCTTAGAAAACGGAGAACAGGCGAGCACAGGTAACGGGACAAAGAAACAAACATAAATAGGGGATTTTTTTGCTATTTTCTTATGTCAAGTGTCCCGTGAAAGGAGGATCAAAGAGCCATCAGTCTCGCGGGGGAAGGGATCCACCTTCTCGCCGGGGTAGAATAACAAGTGAATGTCTGGCGGCGGCGGCGGCGGCGGCGGCGGCGTGCGTAGGGAGTCTTGGAACAACAGTCGCCAGAATTCAGAAACTCTTTGCGCTCTCACGATGACTATTTTCAAAGGCCACAGAGATGATAAGCCGAGTTCTCAAGAGCGTTTTTCCTTTTAATAATACATAGACCGTGCTAATTTGTTACTAAAACCGTAGAAAAAAAAAGAAAAAACATACTCAAAAACCCGTGTATCTTCAAGTAAAGCCTCTTGCAAGTAGTCTGAGGGCAACGTACGCCTTCATAACCCTAAGTCTTGAGTACAGGAAGAGCCGCGTCCTCCTGGCAGGGGACGAGGTAACCGGCCAAAAATACGAAGGAAAAACGAGGTGGGACGACGCGCGCGGTCCAAGAGGCAGCGGGAACACAGTGCAGCATCATACTTCTTTCCCTGGACGTAGATGAGGAGAGGAGGTGAAAAGGAGTGGAAGGAGAAAGAAAAGAGGGAAGAATGTAAGAGAGGAAATAGAGGAGAGGGGGAGAACGAAGAGAATGTAGAAGAGGAAGTAGAGAAAGGAGAAAAGGAGAGAAAAATAGAAAGTAGGTAGAAGGTAGAGAAAGAAGAAAATGTAGAACAGGTGGAGTAAAGAGGAAGGAGATAGAAGAGAGGGGAGAATGTAGGAGAGGAATTGGGAAGGAGAGGAAGGAGAACGAAGGAAATGTAGAAGAGGATGTGGAATAAGAAAAAAGAAGAAAAAGAAAGAAAGAAGAAAGTAGAGAAATAAGAGAATGTAGGAGAGGTGAAGTGTAGAGGGAGGAGAAAGAAGAGAGAGAGGGGAATATATCATAATTAACTTTTCTGGACGTGGAATGAAAGTAGAAAGTAGAGACGAGAGGGAGGAAAACAGGGAAGGAGAGAAGGTATAACACTTTCTCCTTCAAGACGTAAGATAAAAGAAGATAGTAGAGAGTAGAGGGAGAGACAGAGAGGAGCAAATGTATCATAATTTCTTTTCCTGAAATTAAGAGGAGAGGGAGAAGTAGAGAGGTGAGGGAAGTGAAAGAGGAGAGAAGAGGATCCATCATACTTTCTTTCCATGGAGGTGAGAGAGAGAGAGAGAGAGAGAGAGAGAGAGAGAGAGAGAGAGAGAGAGAGAGAGAGAGAGAGAGAGAGAGAGAGAGAGAGAGAGAGAGAGAGAGAGAGAGAATGCTTTGAGTTGCACCGACACACCCTTAGCACGCTACCAGACCTGACCTTCGCCTTGTTTTGGACTCTATAAGTTTCAGAAAGCAAGCAAAACAAGTAAAGCAAGTAAAACAAGAAGACGAGGACCCGAGCCCCGTGTGGTTAGTGAGGCAGTAACTTTCAAACAACTGCGTCCCAACATGGAGTAGTCAAAAGGCTCTCTCCTCTCAACCCCCCCCCCCCCCCTCCCCCGCTGAATCACTTAATTGTGGCGTCCCGGTGGTTATGTCCCGCGTGATGTGTACTTGTGAATATATGTAAATAAAGAATATGAGGATTTTTCTTTACTGGTTCATTGCAAGGCTGAACTTCAAGGTAGCGTAGAAATCAAAGAGTTTACCTTAACTTTCTCCCCACGTACAGAGAGAGAGAGAGAGAGAGAGAGAGAGAGAGAGAGAGAGAGAGAGAGAGAGAGAGAGAGAGAGAGAGAGAGAGAGACCGGCTGACCCACTCACCAACCGACCGACAAACAGACAGACCGAGAAACGCAGAAACAGTAAAGCGATAGATATAACTCGATACAAGGCTGTTTGGTGGCTGTTCGGCTCCTCCACGGGAATATGAGCCGGGAAGCCGTTTAATCTAAGAGAAGCAGGATGAGAGGACTATTTTAGCCGAGTAATGGGCATGTTGGGCTTGGTGGATCAGCGGGGTGGTATAGACACTTGGATCTGCTGGAGATAAAAACTACAATACCAGGCTTTGGGTTTATATAGAAGGGCGGTGCTTTATATAATCGTGAAAGGGGACCACACGGGTATTACTGCGCTGTGGCATTGAGGGCTTTGTATGATGGGATGGTGTTGTGGCTTCAATCTTGGAACGGGACATGATGATGATAGGAACATACGAACATAAATAAGGGGAAACAAGGGAAGGTGCATGAACATAAGTACAGGAAAATAAGGAAAGCTCCTAAAACATAAGGAAAAATTTGGGATGCTGCATGAAGATGAGGGAAAATATGGGAAGCTGCAAGAACTTTAAGGGAAAATAAGGGAAGCTGCAACATGAATAAGAGAAAGTAAGTTAAGCTACAAGAACATAAGGGAAAATTTGGGATGCATGAGCATGAGGGAAAATAAGGGAAGCTGCAAGAACAAACTCAGGGAAAATAAGGAAAACTGAAATAACAAACTCAGGGGAAATAAGGGAAGCTTCTACATAAATAAGAGAAAATAAGAGAACCTGGATGAACATAAGGGAAAATAAGAAGCACGTCAAGCCTAAATGTGACAGTTTCTCGTATGATAGACTGGAAAACCAAAGAAAAGTTTTGGTGAAGGTAAAGATAATGCAAGAATGGAACGAGCGAAAATATGTACATAACTAAGCAAAATATGTTTGGAATTATCAGATTTTGGGCAATTGAGAGAATGTGATGTTAGACTAAAGAGAGAAAGAAAAATAGATGTACGCACGTAAGAAAGAAATTATAAAAGAAAAGGTAAGAGAAACACACACACACACACACACACACACACACACACACTTAGAGCACCACATCAAATAGCGCTCGAGAGTTTAGGATAATGGGAAGGTCAAATGAAAGTTACGAGCAGATTCCCAAACGACGCCACAGTCACCAGCTGCGTCCTGAGGCGGCCACACGCGTCCCCTCACGCCCGCCTCTTTGTGGGTCACGGGGGGAGGGACACAAAGGAATACAAAGAAAGCTTCACTCAGCAACAGATCTCCTTTCCCTGACTTGGCTGTTTTAATGTGGTACAGTAACCATTCTAAGAGTAGGAAGGCCAGGAAAGCAAAGCAGAAGGCTCCCCACCCGCTACTCACAACACCCAAAACCGGCCTGAAAACAAACGACACAGTGTTGCAGTGAAAAACTAACAGGAGAAAAGAAGAAAATTAAAATCTCAACACGAAATCTACGAGTAATGAAAATAAGGCATAGGTTTCAATTATGTATAATGCATATGTGTGGATGTGTGGGTGTGTGGGTGCGTTTGTGGGTGTGGGCACGGGGTGGGTGTGACGGCGTGGTGAGGCCGCCTTGATTGCTGTTGGGAGGCAGCACTTAATCACGCCGTCTTCTTTTTAACTTTCAACTCGCTAAAGATTCAGTATTTATTTTATATTATATACTTAGTTTGCTGGAAAAGTGTCGACGCTCTTTGAACTCCCGAGACTCCTCAGGCGTATGACTCTATATTAATGGGAAAGGCTCGGTAAATAAAACCACAATATTTATAAAGTGCAATTACTCTGTTCTTTATCTGAATATTTCAAGCTTATCTTAATCTACATAAAAGGAGACTGTTCAGTATTTATATAGTACAATTGTGTATTATTTTCTATATATTTCTGAAGTTCTGAAGTATACCTTAATTTGCATGCAACGAGACTCGTATTTATATAGTCCAATTAGTAATATTCTCTCTCTCTCTCTCTCTCTCTCTCTCTCTCTCTCTCTCTCTCTCTCTCTCTCTCTCTCTCTCTCTCAAGGATACTTCAGGCATATCTAAGTCCACATAAAAAGAGGCTGTTTTATCATTCATGAGCCACGAGTAAGGTGAATAATTTGATCAAGTTTCAAGTCTAATAGATACGAGTTTTCACCAGCATCAATCCCTCCACCTGCGATAGGAAGAAAAGTTATATTTTCCTGCAAAAACACGTATTTCCTAACAAAGAAGAAAATGTTAATGGTTTCCCGCTAAACTGCAATACGAAAGTGCCTCTCTGCAGCGCGATTCTTAAGCTTAGAGGTTGTATTCTTAAGCTTAGAGGTTGTATTCTTAAGCTTAGAGGTTGTATTCTTAAGCTTAGAGGTTGTATTCTTAAGCTTAGAGGTTGTATTCTTTCTCGACTTGAGCAATTGGTTTTAAGATTGTAAATCCTGATAATGACGTTTATTTATTTATTTTCCCTACTTTCCTACGCTCCGAAAACATCGTATATTTCCCTTATATAATTTAAACTTTTCGTCTATATCATGTGAAAGACATTAAAAGAAAAGCGAAGCTACAATGTCCATCACGAGGTCCATCGCAATCATCAGCCTTGAAATGTAACAATAGTGAATTTTATGTACGCCTCTTTCATTTGCAGCCTTTACCAGTCCACCACCCACCACAACCTACATTACTTTCCTTGCAGCTTCTCGTCTTCAACAAACCCCAAGGATACCCCACAACTGTGCCCCTGGAGATCGGCCCCGTTCCGCCCCACCCCGCCCGGCCCCGCTCCGATACACAGCCCTCGTCGCCCCGTCTTGCGGCCCTCGGCTGCTGGCGGCCCTTGGATCATTCCCGTCCCACGCCACAGTCCAGGAATCCTGTCCTCCCGTCAGCCATCCCGTCCCGCACCTCTACAGGCCAGCCAGCCCCTCAGTCCCGCACCTCTACAGGCCAGCCAGCCCCTCAGTCCGGCGTGACTCTGAGGTGGTCGCTGACGGACTCGTGTGGTGAACTTAGCAATCCGCCAAACAGACAGACTTATAAAGAAAAGAAAGATATATTTGGGCCTTCTCATCTACGTCGGCAAGATATTATTTTTTGAGGCGCCTGCTGTGCTGCACATGCTTGTTATTCCGTGACTCTGGATCTGCAAGGTTTCCGGGTGAAGAGTGAAGACTTTTGTGGTGACGTGTTTGCCTGAGGAGGAGTTACTCTGCCAAGTCGTAACGTTTCTCTGCGACTGTGACGGAGGGGGAAGCTCCTGTCTCGACGCTCAAGATTATCTCTGCTCACAAAAAGATTCTCTCGAAAAGATATATATTTACTAAAGTGATACAAAAGAGACTGGACGTTAAGCTAACCTTCTGAGTCTTCCTAACCATTTGGTGTTTCTTGTTCCGGACTGTTCGGTGTCCAGCGGCCGCGCGAGGCAGCTTCTCAAGGTACCGCCCCTTGACCGTGCGGTGGATCCTTGCCAGGCGCTCAGGAAAGGCCCAGCACCAGAGGAGAAAGCTGTGAACAGTATGCAAACCTGTACTTGTGTTGTCTCCGTGTGTTGTGATCGGTCAGTGCGGGAGTGAGTGAGGGAGGAAGTGTCTCTGGAGTCCCGTGTTTCTCTCTCCATGAAGACACCCTCGCCCAGGGCTCCGGGAGAACACGCCGCGCACCGAGTACAAGCAAACTCAACTCCGACTTTATAACCTTCTCTCCCGCATCACAATCGTTACCTTGGTTTGAGCTCAAGTAAGGAGGAAAGAATATGAACCTCAACGGAGCACCATCGTCTGTCTGTCTTCTTTCAAGCAATAAGTAGAACCTTAAGTGTTTCCACATCTCGTCGAATTTCCAGTACCAAGACCTGAGCGTCCAAGATGGCGGGAAGATTCGCAGGCGCCCGCATGGGCATGAGTGCCCAGAAGAAGAATGAGACTGCTATGAACAAACGCAACCGGAGCAAGGTAAGGCGGCCCTCACGTGTGGTAGCAGGCGGCATGTCCATCCCTCCTACAGGTTTTGCTGACCCGGAGGAGGAGACGACAGCCGAGCCTAACACACGTCCCACGCCAGGTAGCAGTAAGTTCCCTTGTACTAGTTGTGGCCAGCAGTGGGTGTGGTGTCCGTGTTCTGTGTGTGATGTTGTGGCGTCCGTGTTAAGTGTCCACCGCCTCAGGTACGTTCGGGGCAAGGTGACGCGCCCTTCAAGTGTCCAGGGGCGAGGGCGTCTTGGGTCTTACT
Source organism: Scylla paramamosain (assembly GCF_035594125.1). Taxonomy (NCBI): domain Eukaryota; kingdom Metazoa; phylum Arthropoda; class Malacostraca; order Decapoda; family Portunidae; genus Scylla; species Scylla paramamosain. The sequence continues at coordinate 11,227,283 of NC_087194.1, forward strand.
TCCTCTGGTTATGGTGTTCTGGTGACGTTGGCGTGGTGTGCATGACGTGCCGTCCAAGTATTTCATCTGTGATCATCTCCGTCTCTGGACCATGAATGCACACCTCCTTCCTCTCATTGCTTATCATATTACAAATTATTACATTCTTAGCGGGTCTGAGATGCAAGTTTATGCTGCAGACACTAAATCAGTCTTATATCTTGCAAATGCATTCTTATCTGCCTTTGCTTCTTGGCCGATACATGACCTTGTGTTAGGGAAGAGTTCTACTTGTATATTTTCGCAGTCATGCTGGAAATCATTACATTCTTACCGAGTCTGAGATGCAAGTCTGTGCTGCGAACATTAAATCAATCTTCTTTCTTGTCACTCTCACTTTTACATCAATTCTTATCTACATTCGCCTCTTGACTAACACATCACCTCCTGCTGGTCAAGATTCGTACTTACATTTTAACTTTAAACCAGTCTTCAACTTTGTCACTCACAGTCGTAAAGTCATTCCTGTCCACATTTCCTTTTTGACGAATACATAGCCTCGTGTTGGGGAAGAATTTTACTTGTAAATTTTCAGTCATGTGAAAACTCCTTACAATTTTATCGAGTGTAAGCTACAAGTCTGTGGTGGTGGCTGGAGAATGTCGCTTCATTCAGCTAGCCCTTCATTCTCGTCCCCTTCAATCCGGCAAGGCAGACCAGGGCTAGTTGGCACACTTTGTACATTCTCACTGATGGAACAAAACTACAGGGATTTTTTGTTTGTTTATGCTTTTATTGAAAGATAGAAACATTCATCTTACTTTCCATGAAAAAAAAAACTTTTTAAACCAAAGCTCTGCATTACCTAGAAAAAAAAAATAATAATAAGTGCGCCAGCATGCCCCATATAAGGGGTAAGTTGACACACACTATGGGGTAAATTGGCACATTACATATAAATAGCAAATTACATGTATGCAACTGTAAGTTTAGATGCATGATATCTGTAAAGCTAATTTTTATGAAGATTAAGTTCAATCAACGGGAAAAAAAAAAAAAAAAAAATATATATATATATATATATATATATATATATATATATATATATATATATATATATATATATATATATATATATATATATATATATATATATATATATATTTTCCTTACTGAGGAAGTAAGTTAATTTCTATGTTGGAACTATCTCTAAAAATACAAGACAAAAATTTGTTCAGGAAGCCAATTCATGTATGTACCAACATACATGTAACACAAAAATATAAATCAAATATAATAAATAATAAAAAGACAAATGTTAATCATAATAGTTGGTAGTGTGGCAATTTTCCCCATTGTCTTCGTGCCACCTTGCCCCATCCATACCACTAATTGAAACAAACGATTTTCGTACAGATTTAAGGAATCTGTTATGATCTGTTTCAAGAGTAAACAGTCCTTAAACCCTGAGACAGATTGTGGCTAAAATGAATATCACTCATCTGTAACTAGATGCATGTGGCAACAAACTATAGCACTGAAAATTTACTCACCAGCACCAAAATTAAACTTTTCTCACTGCAATCAAATAATGCGACCTTCTAACGTGGCTGCATGTTGGTGAGTGAAGCCCCTCCAGGTGATTAGCTGGTGTGAATACCACCGCTGAAATTACTTCAAATGTGCCAACTTACCACTGTTGCCAACTTAGCCCGGCCTCCCCTACTTGGTGCGCGGCTGCGGCGTCAGTGGCGCGGGCGTGTCGTCAGGGTACGGGTCGTCTTTCAAGGGATATACAAGAACGTGTGGGCGAGGCTGTATCCTCCGCTGGCGTTATCTGCACTGCATTTTGACAAGGATTAGAATGGCACTGTGAAACGAGAGTCTTGTTTTATTTTTGTTTGGCGTTTCCTGTTGTTTTGTCTTATCTCTTAACCCTCTGACTGCTGATGACACACGTGATATTACTCAAGCAACTTTGCACAGTTTTGCTTACAACGAACAGTAAAAGGTTCTATGAGATATTCGGTAGCAACCTTTGATGTGACAGTAATCTTTTAAAATCCTCATTTAAACTTATGCAAGGCTGTTATACGAAGCTAAGAAGCTGCAGCAGTCAAAGGGTTAGCAAAGTCTGTCTTTTTGTGTGAGGTGGTGGTTTATAATCCTGTCGTCACACATTCCGTCGGTCAATCTATTAATCAGTCATCCAGTCAGTCAGTCAGTCACTCAATATGAACAAGTTTTTCTTTCCTATGTAATGCCTTATTGTGTGTACTTGTCTGACTTCGGCTTCCTTACTATTCAAGGAGAGGATTTCCTTGACCAACAGCGTGGGAGACAGCACCATCATCACCCAGGTTTGGGATAATGGTGAAATTATGTGTTGTGATAGCACCGAGACAATTACTGACTTCACCCATCCTGGTAGAATTTACTCAGTGCTGTTATCCTCTCCTAATACTGCCTTCCTCAAGTGAACGGTCATTAATTGTTGTTGTGTTCTCAGCTCCATGTTATATCACCGCCTGTTTGGCTCTGTTTGTTCAGTCACTTGGACGTGATGTGATATTTTCATTTCCGTAACTAGTGACAGCAGTATTGTCGTGAACATAAATGTAGTGTTTTTATTTTTTTAATTTAATTTAGTTAATTACGTAATGAGTGTGAAGCATTCAGTTTTTCATATAATTCTCTTTTTAAGAAAATAAATGCATAAACAGTTGAATCATAAACAAATAATACTATGAGCTGTTATCTGCTTGTTTTCAACACGTAGGGACATTTGCAAGTGTAAGCTGGAATATCAGTATTTCCCCTTTTCATTTTTTTTTTTCCGTTTTCTTTGCGTGGATAACAAATTGATCAGAGTTCATGGTGGTCAGTAAGAAATCAAGGAATGAAAGCAAGCAAGTCGATGAGTGGACATGAGATGATTACAATTGACGCTGTAATATTTAACGTATGAATTGATCAACCACAAAGCAATTTGAGGGAAAGTTGCTTGTAAACATGCTTGAGACTGGAAGTGCAAAAGTGGCACAGGAAAGCACGCACGCACACACACACACACACACACACACACACACACACACACACACACACACACACACACACACACACACACACACCTCAGTATTCGTGTAGGTTGAGTAAATTCGCGTTCGCGAGACTACAGCCGCGAGGTGTTGACCCAGCGTGCCTTTCACCTTTCGCACCTTTCTGTCTGCCTCCCTTTTTGTTACAATATTTCTTATTTTTATTTTTATTTATTTATTTATTTTTTATGGAGGGGCACCAGCCAAGGGCAACAAGATTATAATTAAAAGAGGCCACTGAGGTGCCGGTCCCCGAACAGTTAAAAAGTGGTCTTCAAAAATTAAAGGATAGGTGTCTTGAAACCTCCCGCTTGAAAATAGGAAGGAGGAAATACAGAGGTGGAAAGGGAGTTCCAGAGTTTACCGGAGAAAAGAGTAAATGATTGAGAATACTGGTTAACTCTTGCATGCATTAGAGAGGTGGAGATATGGGTAAGAGAAAGAAAAGTCTTGTGCAGCGAAGCCGTGGGGGGAGGGGAAGCATGCAGTTAGCAAGATCAGAAGAGCAGTTAGCATAAAAATAGCGGTAAAAGATAGCAAGAGATGCAACACTGCGAGAGAGAGAGAGAGAGAGAGAGAGAGAGAGAGAGAGAGAGAGAGAGAGAGAGAGAGAGAGAGAGAGAGAGAGAGAGAGAGAGAGAGAGAGAGAGAGAGAGAGAGAGAGAGAGGGGGGGGGGGGGGGGGGGCTGAAGACAGTGAGTTAGAGGAGAGGAGTTGCCAAGACAAAAAAACATCTGATTCCACCTTGTCTAAAAGAATCGTATAAGTGGAACATCCCCCTATACATGTGAAGCATACTCTATACATAGGCGGATAAGGCCCCTGTACAGAGTGAGCTGCTGGTAAGGGGGTGGGGGAGAAAAAAACTGGCGGAGACGACTCAGAACGCCTAAGTTCATAGAACCTGTTTTAGCTAGAGATGAGATGTGAAGTTTGCAGTTAAGACAGTAAAGGATAGTAAATTAAAAATAAAGTAAAGTTTACTTTAGAAGTAAAGGATAGACCGAGAACGCTCAGTGTAGAAAAGGGAGACAGTTGGATGTCACTGAAGAGGAGGGTATAGTTATCTGGAAGGTTGTGTCGAGTTGATAGATGGAAGGATTGAGTTTTTGAAACACTGAACAATACTAAGTTTGTCCTGCCTCAATCGCAGATTTTAAAGATCAGAAGTCAGGCGTTCTGTGGCTTCCCTGCATGAAATGTTTACTTCCTGAAGGGTTGGACGTCTATGAAAAGACGTGGAAAAGTGCAGGGTGGTTTCATTAGCGTAGGAGTGGAAAGGACAGGAAGTTTGGTTTAGAAGTTCATTGATGAATAATAAGAAGAGAGTGGGTGACAGGACAGAACCCTGAGGAACACCACTGTTAATAGATTTAGGAGAAGAACAGTGACCGTCTACCACAGCACCAATAGAACGGTCAGAAAGGAAACTTGAGATGAAGTTAAAGAGAGAAGGACAGTAGCCGTAGGAGGGTAGTTTGCAAATCAAAGCTTTGTGCACAGGCTTTTGATATGTCTTAAGCTAGCAGCAAAAGTTTCACCAAAATCCTTAAATGAGGATGACCAAGACTCAGTAAGGAAAGTCAGAAGAAAGAGCGGCCTTGACGGAACCCATAATGGTGATCAGACAGAAGGTTCTGAAGTGATAGATTTTTAAGTATCGTCCTGTTGCAGGGAGACTAGAAAACTTAGGGGAGGTATGAAATTAAAGGAACAGGACGGTAGTTTGAGGGATTAGAACGGTCATCCCTATTTAGGAACAGGCTGAATGTAGGCAACTTTCCAGCAAGAAGGAAAGGTAGATGCTGACAGACAGAGCTGGAAGAGTTTGACTAGGCAAGGTGCAAACTCGGAGGTACAGTTTCGGAGAACAGCTAGGAGGGACCCCATCAAGTCTATAAGCCTTCCGAGGGTTTAGGCCAGCGAGGGCATGGAAAACATCACTGCGAAGGATTTTAATGGATAGCATGAAGTAGTCAGAGGGAGAAAGAGAGGGAGGGACAAGCTCTGAATCATCCAAGGTAGATTTTTTGCAAAGGTTTGAGCGAAGAGTTCAGCTTTAGAAATAGATGAGATGGCAGTGGTGCCACCAGCTTGAAATAGAGGAGGGAAAGGAGAAGCAAAGTTTTAGATATGTTTTTTCGGCTAGGTGCCAGAAGTCACAAGGGGAGTTAGATGTTTAAAGATTTTAACACTTTCTATTAATGAAGGAGTTTATGGCTAGTTGGAGAACAGACTAGGCATGATTCCCGACCGAAATATAAAGTGCATGAGATTCTGGTGATGGAAGGCTCAAATACCTTTTTGTGGTCCACCTCTCTTTTATGTGCAGAACGAGAACAGCCTGTGTTAAACCAAGGTTTGGAAGGTTTAGGAGAGAGAAAGAGCGAGGAATGTACGCCTCCATGCCAGACACTATTAACTCTGTTATTCGCTCAGTACACGGAGACAGATCCCTGACACGGAACCAGTAGTCATACTGGCGATCAGATATAATGTTATGAAGTGATAGATGTTTAAAAATATTCCTGTTGAGGATAGATTAAAAAAAATACTTTAGAGAGGAAGGAAATTAAAGCAATGGAAAGGTAGTTTGAGAGATAAGAACGGCCACCCTTTTTAGGAGGAGGAGGCAGTAGACACCTGCCGAAACGATAATTACTCCCAGTGAGGTCTAAAGCACTGTTCAGGGGGTGCTGCGAACTTATCATTAAACCCAGCTGTGACCTCACTGAACGTTTCCCTTTGTGTCTCACAACACAAGGGGGTAGTCACAGCCTGCCCTCTAAAGACAACTCTTCTCCTCCACACAAAACTACAAGCACCTAATAACACACACACCCTTCACTCAAAAAATTTTAAAATCATGGCGACTCCTACACCAGCCTCGGAGTCCCCATCTGGGGAGGGGACCATAAATGTCCCCAGGTCGGACTGCCTTTCCGTCGACGACCCTAAGTGTCTTGACACCCCCCTCAACTTTTTCTTCATTAACTTCTGCAACATTCGCGGTCTAAGATCTAATTTTCAATCTGTAGAACACCACCTCTCCTCTTCTAAACCTCATCTTCTTTTCCTCACTGAAACTCAGGTGTCTGAGGCAACTGACAGTAGCCCCTTTTCTGTTCCCTCCTACTTTCTCTATCCTCATTTTCGACCCAAAGCTGGATGCTGCGTTTATGTGCGCAATGACTTAACCTGCTCTCGTGCCCACGCTCTTGAATCTTCCGAGTTTTCCACCATCTGGCTACGACTACAGAGTCATTCTCATACTAAATTTATCTGTGCTGTATACCTCTCTCCTAACTCCTCTGACTATAAGAAATTCTTTGACTACTTAACTTCCAAAGTGGAGCACATTCTGACCCTCTTCCCTTTTGCAGAGATCTCCATTCTTGGAGACTTCAATGTTCACCACCAGCTTTGGCTTTCCTCTCCCTTCACTGACCATCCTGGTGAACTAGCCTACAACTTTGCTATCCTCCATGACCTAGAGCAATTGGTGCAACACCCTACTCGTATTCCTGACCGTCTTGGAGATACGCCCAACATTCTTGACCTTTTCCTGACCTCTAATCCTTCTGCTTATGCTGTCACCCTTTCTTCTCCGTTGGGCTCCTCCGATCACAATCTCATATCTTTATCTTGTCCTATCACTCCAATCCCTCCTCAGGATCCCCCTAAGCGAAGGTGCCTCTGGCGTTTTGCCTCTGCTAGTTGGGGGGACCTGAGGCGTTATTTTGCTGATTTTCCTTGGAATGACTACTGCTTCCGTGTCAGAGACCCGTCTTTGTGTGCTGAGCGCATAACAGAGGTGATAGTGTCTGGCATGGAGGCGTACATTCCTCACTCTTTTTCTCGTCCTAAACCTTCTAAACCTTGGTTTAACACAGCTTGTTCTCGTGCTATACATGATAGAGAGGTGGCCCACAAAAGGTACTTAAGCCTTCCTTCACCAGAATCTCATGCACTTTATATTTCTGCCCGGAACCATGCCAAGTCTGTTCTCCAACTAGCCAAAAACTCCTTCATTAACAGAAAATGTCAAAACCTTTCAAGATCTAACTCCCCTCGTGATTTCTGGCATCTAGCCAAAAATATCTCCAATAACTTTGCTTCTTCTTCTTTCCCTCCTCTACTTCAACCAGATGGCACCACTGCTATCACATCTATTTCTAAAGCTGAACTCTTTGCTCAAACCTTTGCTAAAAACTCTACCTTGGACGATTCTGGGCTTGTTCCTCCCTCTCCTCCACCCTCTGACTACTTCATGCCTCGTATTAAAATTCTTCGTAATGATGTTTTCCATGCCCTCGCTGGCCTAAACCCTCGGAAGGCTTATGGACCTGATGGGGTCCCTCCTATTGTTCTCCGAAACTGTGCCTCCGTGCTTGCACCTTGCCTAGTCAAACTCTTTCAGCTCTGTCTGTCAACATCTACCTTTCCTTCTTGCTGGAAGTTTGCCTACATTCAACCTGTTCCTAAAAAGGGTGACCGCTCTAATCCCTCAAACTACCGTCCTATTGCTTTAATTTCCTGCTTATCTAAAGTTTTTGAATCTATCCTCAACAGGAAGATTCTTAAACATCTATCACTTCACAACCTTCTATCTGATCGCCAGTATGGGTTCCGTCAAGGCCGCTCTACTGGTGATCTTCTGGCTTTCCTTACTGAGTCTTGGTCATCCTCTTTTAGAGACTTTGGTGAAACTTTTGCTGTTGCCTTGGACATATCAAAAGCCTTTGATAGAGTCTGGCACAAAGCTTTGATTTCCAAACTACCCTCCTACGGTTTCTATCCTTCTCTCTGTAACTTCATCTCAAGTTTCCTTTCTGACCGTTCTATTGCTGCTGTGGTAGACGGTCACTGTTCTTCTCCTAAATCTATTAACAGTGGTGTTCCTCAGGGTTCTGTCCTGTCACCCACTCTCTTCTTATTATTCATTAATGATCTTCTAAACCAAACTTCTTGTCCTATCCACTCCTATGCTGATGATACCACCCTGCACTTTTCCACGTCTTTTCATAGACGTCCAACCCTTCAGGAGGTAAACATATCACGCAGGGAAGCCACAGAACGCCTGACTTCTGATCTTTCTAAAATTTCTGATTGGGGCAGAGCAAACTTGGTATTGTTCAATGCCTCAAAAACTCAATTCCTCCATCTATCAACTCGACACAGTCTTCCAGACAACTATCCCCTCTTCTTCAATGACACTCAACTGTCCCCCTCTTCTACACTGAACATCCTCGGTCTGTCCTTTACTTATAATCTGAACTGGAAACTTCACATCTCATCTCTAGCTAAAACAGCTTCTATGAAGTTAGGTGTTCTGAGACGTCTCCGCCAGTTTTTCTCACCCCCCCAGCTGCTAACTCTGTACAAGGGCCTTATCCGTCCATGTATGGAGTATGCTTCACATGTCTGGGGGGGTTCCACTCATACTGCTGTTCTAGACAGGGTGGAATCAAAAGCTTTTCGTCTCATCAACTCCTCTCCTCTAACTGACTGTCTTCAGCCTCTCTCTCACCGCCGCAATGTTGCATCTCTAGCTGTCTTCTACCGCTATTTTCATGCTAACTGCTCTTCTGATCTTGCTAACTGCATGCCTCCCCTCCTTCCGCGGCCTCGCTGCACAAGACTTTCTTCTTTCTCTCACTCCTATTCTGTCCACCTCTCTAACGCAAGAGTTAACCAGTATTCTCAATCATTCATCCCTTTCTCTGGTAAACTCTGGAACTCCCTGCCTGCTTCTGTATTTCCACCTTCCTATGACTTGAATTCCTTCAAGAGGGAGGTTTCAAGACACTTATCCACCAATTTTTGACCACTGCTTTGACCCTTTTAAGGGACTGGCATTTCAGTGGGCATTTTTTTTTTATTAGATTTTTGTTGCCCTTGGCCAGTATCCTTCCTACATAAAAAAAAAAAAAAAAAAAAAAAAAAATGCAGGCAAACTTCCAGCATGGAGGAGAGGTAAATGTTGAACCACGGAGGTACAGTTTCGGAGAACAGTAGGAGGAATCCCATCAGGTCTATAAGCCTTCCGAGGGTTAAGGCCAGCGAGGGCATGGAAAACATCATTGCGAAGGATCCTGACAGGTAGCATGAAGTAGACGGAGGGTGGAGAACAGGAAGGAACAAGCCATCAATCATCCAAGGTAGAGTTTTTAGCAAGTGAATTATTTCATTTTCTAAACGTACTGGAGGAAACGCACAAGAGATGAGAGCGCCAGGCGACCGTCGTGTTTGGGAAGTGCCATCACTAGAGTTGGACGCGGCCGAGTGGTGACGGTCGTGGCGGCAGACTGAGGGAGGCGGCGCCACGTCTCTGCCTGAGCCACACCAAAGGCTGAGGAGGCAACACCCAGGCCGTGGTGGGTGGAGGGAGTCTTTCTCTTGCACAACACCAGAGTAACACGCTGTGCTTTCTTCAGTCACCGTTCACAGCAATTCCTCAGTGCAGCGCAACATGTTCTCACGTGTCACTCCGCACTTTCTTTCCATTCTTTTTTTAAATATTGATTGTTATTTTTTTTTACTCTATCATTTATTTATTGTTATTCATTGATTACATATTTATTTGTTTATCTATTTATTTTCATAAATTCATTTATTTATTAATTGATTTGTTGAACTAATTTCATTTGCTTATATTCTATTTCAATTAAAATTATATTTTACTTATTATATTTATCTATATTTATTTATTAATTTCCAATTATTCATTTGCATTTTCATTTTATGTAATAATATTTTATTCTTATTTTTATTACATTTTCCTCTTATTTATTAAGTGTATTTTTTTTTTATCTATTCTATTACATTTGATTTTTTTATTTTATATTATCTATTATAATTAATTTATTTTCTATTTCACTGAATGTGAGGACGGGTCGCATTTTTCCTATGGCAGTATATGCGCTCCCCTGTGATGACGGCCGACTGTCGCTCCGAAACTAGTCACTAGATATTCTAGGAAACACTTTCATTGTTATTCCCACACAAAGATACCTCGACATGTATGACTAAACCTGACCCAACCTAAACCTAGCCTAACCTAACCTAACCTAACCTAGCTAAGCCTTAACTAGTCTAGCGTGTTGTAATTGTCATGTCCTTGTAATGACGGGGTGCAGTAGCTAGTGCCCTGCCTCCTCACTGCTTTCCCTTGTTGGGCTGCCGCTGCCGCTGGGCTGCAGCCTGCACACAGGCCATGATACAGTCTGCGACAACGGCTGCCTCATTGCGTGACCCCTTAATGCTCACACTGGTGGTCCGAGTGTCGCTGGGGGGCGGCACAGTCACCCTGACGGTGGGGTGTTCCTGTGCCAGCCTCTTCAGCGTCTCGCCTCGAGGACCCACCACGTGGCGCCGCATGTGGGGTGCCACCTCCATCTTTAGCACCGTTCTCTTTCTCTCCTGGCGCCGCTGCTCTGCCTCGCGCAGCTTCTCCTCTATTGCCTGCAGGCGGAGGGTGATTTGCAGCGCCACGGCGTCAGCCTGTGTCTTGGGTCCTTCGATAATTACTTCCCGGGACTCGAGGTCCTGCGGGAGGGGCACTGACACACGCACGGCGGGGTACTGCTGCTGCAGCTGACGGATCGTGTCTCCCCGCGTGCCGATGACGTGACGCCGTCTGTTTGGCGGCACCGGCACCACCACCTCCACTGTGCTCTCCTGCCACGACAGACGCACTCGGTCACGGTCGTCCTGAGGGCATCTGCTGTTCCGTCGTGGCTTTTTGGACTTGCGGGACACTCGCTGTGGCTCAGAGGGCTTGATGGCTTCCTGGATGACTGTCTCCTTCTTCTTCCGTCTTGGTTTCTTACACACCAACTGCCACTCGCCACCAATGTCTTCCTCTTCGTGTCGCACTTTCTTCTTCCTGCGTCGCCGACGTTTTGCAGCACAGCGCTCTGTCTGCCCCTCAGCTTTGTCTTGCTCCTCGGACGGTGAAGGCATCGCCTCAACACACTTTAGGGCCTCTGTCGCTGATGGCTTCAGAGGCTCTTCAATCAGAGCATAAATGCTCTCAATCAAGGATTCATCAACCACCGCTTCACAGTCTAGGGACTCTTCCAGCGCCACGCATTCTTCAGGCAAGCTCTGGGCCGATTCGCACTCAGGAGACTGTCCGCAAGTCACTTGCAGTGACTGGGCCGTCTCCGAGCCGCTGTCAGCCAGGCTGCCACTCTCCTCACACACATCGACTTTCTCTCCCTCATCCTGACGTGGGCTTTCAACTACCACGTACTCCTCGGCCTCCTCGTCCTGCTGCTGCGCCTTGCAACAGCAGCAGCACAGGAGCTTCTTCAGCGCACGGAGGAATCGGGAGCCCTTCTTCATTTTCTTCTTAGTAGAGGTTTTCTCAATTTGTTCAGACATTTTGTGTGATTATGAAAAAGTTGTGCTTCAAGCAAAAACCAGCAACAAGAACATTCAGTTTGATTTGGGCTGGGTGTGTCACCTTTTTATCCCACGATCGCCACCAGTCACAAGAGTGGACCAGTGTCTTCTCTCTTTCCCTCCTTTCACTCGTACACTCCTTGCCTGTTTATGTTTTCACCTGTTGAGTCACTGTTCTGTCCACCTTCAGTTAGTGCAACTAGCCAGTGTGTTCACTCCTTCATGACTCACTCATATATAATGCATCCCTGCTCCAGGGATGCATTATATATGTTTGTTACCCGTGTAACAAAACCACTCAAAAGTTACAGGCAAAGTTGAACTCATACACATATTCCTGCATGAAAAAGGAAACAAAATTAAAGAGACTCACAAGTATTACAAAGTCATCACATCCACTAACCTGATCAATAAGACAATGCACAACATAACTGGTTAAGAGCAGAACAAGATTGGTTAAGCTGCGCAGGATGTGAGGAAAGAGGGCGGCAGGCTTGTGTTGATGGTGAGGTCGAGGACGACGGGCTGAGGTGATGGACACAGTCTTCTTGTGTGTAAAGCTAGGTAAAATGTTGTCTAGATCATGTTTTTAGCTTAGCCTCATTCGTCACCATTGTTTTGGTTAACTCGTGGACAAACTAACATTCTCAAACCTTTTTTTTTTTTACATAACCACGATGATTTCTTTTCATTTCCATGCATGAATGTCAAAAGGAAATATTCTGAGAGAGAGAGAGAGAGAGAGAGAGAGAGAGAGAGAGAGAGAGAGAGAGAGAGAGAGAGAGAGAGAGAGAGAGAGAGAGAGAGAGAGAGAGAGAGAGAGAGAGAGAGAGCAGTTACCAAGTCAAGTGATTAAAACTAACAAGTTGAGAATTACATCACAGACCTGCCAAGTGTGTGTGTGTGTGTGTGTGTGTGTGTGTGTGTGTGTGTGTGTGTGTGTTAGGCTGCGGCATCCGTGGCGGAGCAAGTCATGCATAAGTGATTCACATAAGCATATACATCATTTAGCAAGCGCCGCCACACACCACATGGCGATGTGACAGAGGCGGGGTTACATAATTCAAACGCTTGTAAATAAGCACACTGACAAAACTTGCTTATAAAACAATACTTCACCCGCGAGCTGGGTTGGCTTTATGAAATACATTTTCTATCAATTTCCCCTTAATGCTACAGAACAGGAACAATGCAAAATACTACAAAGTAATGAAGCCATAATAAAAAATACTGTAGTTTTCAAGTCACAGTACAAAATGCTTCGGAATTATGAAACAAGACCATTACAAAGTGAAAGCGCGTATTATAAAACACCACAAAATGAAGATAATACGAGCTAATGAGGGAGTGACATTACAAAACAGAATAATGTCTAAATAATGCAACCAGAGAGATATTAGGAACAAGGTTACAAAAATCCTACAAAACTATGAAGCTGGAGAGAAACACAAATAGAGTTGCAAGCAAAAGCGAGGTACTGAAAGAAACACTGCCATATTTTACAGTCAAAGGGAACGCAACACAAGCACCACAGATGCTAAGAAAATAACGACAAACCACAGAAAATCATACTGATATTTACATGAAAAAAAAAAGTCCACAAAAAAAAAAGAGGCAACGAACATTTTCAAATTATCAAAAACGCACAAATAAAATAAACACAGACAATACAATGGAAAAATATGAAGTGAACGAGAAAACGAATAATACATGCAGGAATAAGCCAACCAACATTTATATAAAAAAAAAAATAAATAAATAAAAATAAAAAAAATACGAGGCAACAAAACATTTTCAAAATAATAAAAATAATAAACACTGAAAAAAAAAAACATAAGAAAATAAAGAAACAAACGAAAACGAGTAATACATCTAGTAATAAGGCACAAACAACTTTTAAAAAGAAATATTAACTCAAAAGGCTACACAAAAAAAAACACGTAGAGAGAGAGAGAGAGAGAGAGAGAGAATCTATCAAGCCTTACTAGACTGTTAGGTAGTAATGTGGGATCACAGAGAAAGAGGATTGGTACGCTTGCTTCCTCTCCTAAGCCTACCTGAGCTGGTAACTGTGGTCGTGAATAAAAAGTTGAGCTCTCCTCCTCCTCTCTTTCCGCCCCATCCCTCCCTGTCCCTCACTCACTTCACGCTAAAACTGTGAATCGCCCGGAAAGGTTTTGATCGCCCAGTCACTTTTCGGATACCAGTACACGGAAGGCTCCTGAAGATAATAGAGAACGTTCTCGAGTCTTTGTTTGATTTGCAGGAGTAAGAATAGTTTCTCCTGAAAGGTTTTGTGAGGAAACGAGGGTTAAAAGATGTTGGACAGTTTGTGAAGGGATGTAGGCTGAAAAGGAACACGGTGTAGGGAAAAGTTTAGAGATGTGTTACTAAAAGCAAAAGCTTGTTGACTAAAACTATTAATGGAAGGGAAGGTTATGGAACTAGACAAATGGGCAATGTAGGGAAGAAAATATACCAAGCCAAGGCTCCGGTATGAATGGGAAAGTTTAAGATGTAAATTTGTGGAATAAAAAGCTATTTACGATAAAAAGGATGAATGGAAGAGACGATTAAGGATTCAATGGAGATGGAGAAAATGACATTGTAAGGAAGAAAACGTACGGAGAATAAGGACAGGAAAGTAAGAAGAAAAGATATTTTGGGTATGAGTTAGCAGAAAAAGTTATTTGCTGAAAGGAAACACAGGAAAAGTGAGAAAAAAAACAATGGAAGGGAAGATTAGGGAGAAAAGAAAGAAATGGATTATGTAAGAAAAAGTAGAGAAGGAAAAAGGAAATAGAAAAACAAAATAAAGGTTTAAAGTTTGAATTAGGAGAGAAAAACGTTACTTACGAAAAGAAAACGTAATTAAAAAGGAGAAAACAAAGAAAAGAATTATGTAAAAAAAAAGAAGAGTGAAAAACAAATAGAAAAAAGAAGGTTTAGAGATTGAATTAAAACAAAAATGTTACTTACGAAAAAAAAATAAATAAAGTAATTAAAAAAGGAAGAAAGACGAATAGGAGGGAAATATAATGAAAGGATAGATAAAGTACTTAATCACTCACTATAACTCACTGTAATAGAGGTTGTGGGACACTGCAGGTGTGAGGGCCAAGTGGAGGAGGTGTGAAAGGGCTAAGTGGAGGTGGAGGTGGGGTGCAGGTGGTAAATTGTGAGGAGGTTGTGGAAAGGGTGTAGAGGGAGGTAAGTGGAATCAAACAGTACTTAGGGTTAAAAGGGTGAAAGGGGAGACAGTAAACTGTGGGAGAGGAGGGAAGCTGGCTGATTGGAGGGTAAATGAGGAGTGGGGAGGAAGGGGGAGAGGGGAGGGAAGGGTGCTGGAAGCGATGGGATGAGGGCATAGAAGGGGCGGGGGTGGTTCTGGTGGTGGTTGCAGTGAGGGAGAAGTAAGAGGTGGAGAGAAATACTGTGAGGTGGAGGAGAAAGGAAATGAAGTTTTAAAGTTGATGAATTTTATTTATTTGTTTATTTTATTCATTTTAGTTTTGGACAATTGATAGCTTATTGTTTCTTAGGCTTATAATATATTGTACTTTTTTCTGTGTTGTTATGCGCGGAATATCGACTTATGTGCCTTTGTTCAGAATTAGATACAGTGAAATGCAGAGCTTCTATAATTGCTAGGCAGAAAGAAAGGCCTTATTATTTCTTAGGCTTATAATATACTGCACTTTTTATATTGCTACGTGTAAAATATTAATTAATGTGTCTCTGGTCAGAATTAGGATACCGAGAACACCAAAACATTCTATCATTCCTAGCCTGAAAAAAGGACGTATTATTTTTTTATTTGTTTATTTATTTATTTTTTTTTTTAGTATTCTTAGACGTGTAATATTGATTAATGTGTCTGGCAAAACTCCATCAGAATACAGTGAAATACAGGGAGATTTCATAATTCCTAGGCAGAAAACAAAGGGCTTATCTGACGCTCATTATCTGTGCCAGCTGTCTGTCGTGCCACGCCACCCCAGCGAGACAGAACACTTGAGTACAACTCCCATCCTGCTGCACCATACGAGCACTATCCACCTCACTGTTACCGTGCCACCCATTTAGTCCACCTCACTGTACCAAAGCCAGCAATTCAATCCACTTTTCAGTATCTACGCCACGTCAGCCACCATCCCATCCTGCTGCACCATACTAGCAGCATCCACCTCACTGTTATCGTGCCAGCCATTTAGTCCACCTCACTGTACCAAAGCCACCAATTCAATCCACTTTTCATTATCTACGCCACGTCAGCCACAGCATTACTGTTACTGTGTCATGGCAGCCACTTTTATCTACCTCACTGTGCACACTGCATCCACATTAGCCACCTCACTGCATCCACCCCAACCAAAACACCCACTTCAGGTACCCACACCAGGCACACCAATTCTTCACACCCACTTTACAATGCTCACACCACTCACACCAGCCTCAAACCACCCATCTAAGTGTACCCACACCACCAATGCTACCCGACTCACGTACCCACATCTCCACCTGATCTGATCCACTCGGCAGCGTCTCTTCAAACTCCAAGCAGAACATTGTTGTTGTTTTCCACTTCAGAACTTTGCCAGAATGCAGACCGCCGCGTGTGGACGCCTCTCCCGGGCTCACGCCGCCTGGGGAATTTTGGGGTCGCGGTCCTGACTTGACTTGAAAGGAGCGCCGGGTCTTCAATATGTGAATGTTTATATGAGGGTCACATGTCCTTATTTGCTCGTTCAGGTTAAGTATTTATAGCTTATTTATTTATTTTATTTTTTTTATTATTTAATTAGGAGAGGAATGGATATGAATGAATAAGTGTGTGAATGTATGATGGGTAAATAATCCTTCTTTAAACTCCTTTCTTTTTTATTTGCTAATTCAGGAAAAGTATTTTTCTCTTACATGTATTTTATTGAACAAGGAGCGTCGGGTTATGAATGTGTGAATGTATGATGGCTGTGTCTCTCCCTAACACTCCTATTCGTCTTGTTTATTTTTATCCCACCATAACTATTTATATCTTATCATTGTTTTTACTTCATTCAACAAGAGACGAAAGAGGAAGAAATGATGGAATATATATATATATATATATATATATATATATATATATATATATATATATATATATATATATATATATATATATATATATATATATATATATATATATAATCAATTCGTTGAGTAGGGGTATTTCTTGAGCAAGGAGTATTAAGATATGAATGAATGTATGAACGTATGATCTTGTAAATTCTTGATATAATTTTGATGGTCCATTGGAGAAAGTGATTTGCACCTCATGTTTTTATTGAAGGCGGCAAGCCAATGGGCGTGAAAGACAAAGGGAGGCAAGACAAACGTAATACTTAACAGAGCGAAGCAACGCAGCACGCTAGGGAAATATTCAAGAGTGACCTTTCAGATACTGTTCACTTTCCTCAATATGTACAGAGTGAGGGGTGGAGGGAGAGAGGGAGAGGGAGAGGGATGGAGGGAGGGTGGGAGTGAAGAAGAAAGAGATGGAGGGAATGAGGGAGTGAGTGGGGGAGGGAGAGATGGAGGGAGTGTGGGAAGGAGAAAAGGAAGGAATGAGAAAGTGATGAATGGAGAGAGGGAGTGATGAGCGTAGGAATGAAGAGAAAAACTGTCGATTTAGTCTCTCTCTCTCTCTCTGCAGCACATACAATGTAGCCCCAATTAATGACAACATTAACAGTTAGGGCACAATATTACCCTCTGCTGCACGCAAAGTAAGACAAGTAATGCCCACAATTTACGCACAGCTGAGTAAAAAGAATGCTTGTGATAAATGCCTTTGTCTGATGCACCTACTTACATGTGTGTTTTAGGGTGCAACGCTTTTTTTTTTTTTACCTTTCTTGAAGTTCTTTTATGGCTAGTGCGGAAAAGGTGCCAACTGGTGAGAAAAAAAAAAATTGTGTTCAGAGCATTTTTGTGTGTAGCAATATCTTCTGTCCCCGCCAGCCCGTCAAAGTTTGAAAAAAAAGCGTCTTGAATTAGTAAACTTCACATAATATCCCATCTCAACAATTCATTATGAAATGTGTGTGGCTGGTGTGCAATATTTCCTTCTAGTTGTATATTGATACCATGCTAAAGCTGCAAGTTGTATAGGTATATCTTGTCCCCGCATTATGCTTGAAATATTGAAAAAAAAAATCGATTTTTTTCGAGACAAATTTTTAAAAATTCCCCAAAATAAACTACAAACTTCCACATGGGTAGTCCCTAAGTTGTTTTATGTCACTTGTACTTTTGTATGTGTAAACTTTGAGAGAGATTACTTAATAACTTCTGTTCCCGCCACGTCGCTTTTACATTGAAGTAATTATATTCATTAATTATATACAGATATTGCAAGTGATGTCCATTGCAAGAATACTACAATGAATATTTCACTAAATCACTAAAATCTACTGAGTTCAGTACAGAAGATCACATAACTAGTTGAGTCACACACACACACACACACACACACACACACACACACACACACAGTCACTAGCTTAGTCTCCTTCATAGCCTCGCCCCATGGTTAAGGGGAGGGGTCTTACGCCGCTGCGGGTCACGTGATCTCAGGGAGTCTGCACTCTGCAGCCAATATGTTAGATGTTAGATTCCCAGTAGAGCTCAGAGGGGAGAGACGCATGACCGTCTATGAAGTGATGAGCTCTTTTACAGAATACGAGACAAGCATTTACTTGCCCTGTTTTCTGGAATCGTTGCAAGTTCAGTAAGAGATGCCTCCCAACGTACGAAGATGTCATGAAAGCGTGTTTATGGGAGAGAGTACATTTGAAAACAACAAAAAACATCCACTTTAGAATAAAATTGCCAAGTCTGTCAACGAACAGTTACAAGAAATAAGTAAGTCAGCTTCCATACCACTCTTTGTTCAAGGCGCCCTCGTGCAATGTTAGATACCTACCCCAACAAGTGCAACAATTTGATGAAGGGTTACTCCTCTAAGAGGATGGACAAACCAAGTTTCATAAATAAAGCAACATTATTCAAAGAAGAGAGCTTAAAACTTTTTGACATTGCAGCTTGTAAATGTGCCATAAACAACTGGTGATGTGAGGCAGCTAGAAAGGTCCCGCAGCGGGAAATTAAATTTCTAAATTATCAAAGGAGCAACATAAAAATGGCCATAGGAGCTATTGACAAAACAACAACTAAAGAACTGACGAAGACATTACAGAGGAAAGAAAAAAGAAGTCAACACAAAGCAGAACCATCGACGAGTGGTGCTGCAACTCTAGCTTCGTTTTCAGAATCAGATTCTACATCAACAGCAGATGATAACTCTGATTTTGAAGATAAAACAGACAAAAATCCACGTAGAACTAATCTTTTGAGATTACCATCAGTTGCATTAGCTTGTGACAGGTCACGAGTTTCAGACAGGACTGCAGCAAGTATAGTTAGTGCTACTTTACAAGATACTGGAATAATATCTTCCAAAGATGCCTCAGAAATTGTTGACCCAAGTAAATTTCGTCGAGGTCGACAAAAAAAAAAAAAAAAAGAGACTTGAGACAAGAAAACATCATGAGACTGATCAAAAAATGGCCCTCAGCATATTCTTCCATGGAAGAAAGGATAGAACTCTGTCTCAGGTTAAAAAAGAGAATAAGATTGCCAAACGAGTAATGACCAAACATTTAACTTGTGTCAAGGCGCCTGGCTCTGAATACCTCGGCCACATAGTTGTGTCGTCTGGAAATTCGCAGACAACTGCTTCAGGAATTATTGTTTTTTTGAATGACAAAATGATTATTCCTGAAGTTCTGGCAGTAGGTTGTGATGGCACTGTTGTAAGTACTGGCAGAAGGAATGGCATAATTTCTCTTTTAGAACAACAACTTAAAAGACCATTACAATGGTTTGTGTGTCAACTGCATGCTAATGAATTGCCATTGAGGCATCTGATGCTAAAGTTGGATGGGCCCACAACAAGACCAAGAGGCTTTGCTGGTATAATTGGAACACAATTGTCTAACAGAAAATTTATCAATTATTGACTTTGAACCCGTTCAAGCAGAAGTGATCAACATTAAAGTCAACCTTCCTGATTTAAGCTGTGATCAGAAGTATTTGCTTGAAGCATATAGAGCTGTTTCCCCTGGGGTTTGTGGAGTATCCTTAATGCATCGCAATCCTGGTAAAATGGCGCATTCTCGTTGCATCTCTACAGCGAATAGAATTCTTCGCTTGTACATGGCAACAGAAAATCCCACAGAAAATTTGGTATCAATATTAAGATACATAATGGAGGTTTATGTACCAATGTGGTTCAAAATTAAATGCGAATCATGTTATTTTTGGAGCCAAACACCTTCATGACACTATTAGAAGAGCTGCAAAGATGGATGCAAATATTCAAGCGATAGTAAATCCAGTAATTCAGAGAAATGCGTACTTTGGCCATCCAGAAAGCATGTTACTTCCAATGATGAACGACGACCAGAAGGTTGTCAGAGAGCTGGGGTGGCGAAGAATTTTGAAGGCTCGAACATCAGTCAAATCAGGAATTAGAAGTTTTCAAATTCCTGAGTTAGATTTTAAGTCCAGTACATTCACAGAAATAATAGAAACGCCATTGACAAAGAGCATGAGCGAGGAAGAAATAACAGAACTTACTGAAACAGAAAGCATGGCATCACCACACACAAGCTGTTCAAAGATTCATTAAATTAGTAACAGAAGCTTCAGAACATGTTTGCGGAGAATCAGAAAGAGATGGATTCATTATGAACACATTGAAGTCAAGGAAGAATATTCATAAGTTTGACACAAAAAAAAAACAATACGAAACATAAATAAATCCAGTAATGTTAGGGTGGCTGGGCTAGACAACGTGGAAATCGATGCACATCCACCTCCTTGTGGTGAGTTCTGGCCTATTTTTTTAGTTACAATATGTAAATAAAAAAATAGGCGAAGAGGTGTGCTTTTATATGTATTCTAGATATGCTTCAACCACCAAAAAAGAAAAAAAAAAAAGAAGAGAAAAAAACAACGAGAGGAATGGTTGTAATTTTACATTGCTTGCATTTATATATATATATATATATATATATATATATATATATATATATATATATATATATATATATATATATATATATATATATATATATATATATATATATATATATATATATATATATATATATATATATATATATATATATATATATATATATATATATATATATATATATATATATATATATATATATATATATATATATATATATATATATATATATATAATGAATAAATACAAATGATTCATATATAAAAGTGACGTGGCGGGAACAAAGGATATTAACCAATCTCGCCGAAATTTTACACAAATGAGGTTAAAGTGATATGAAACAACTTAGGAACCAGCCATGTGAAACATTCGATGAATTTTATTTTCGGAAACTTTAAAAAATTTGTCTTGAAAAACACATTTTATTATTATTATTATTATTCCAAGCACATTGCGGGGACAGAAGATATATATATATATATATATATATATATATATATATATATATATATATATATATATATATATATATATATATATATATATATATATATATATATATACATATACAGCTTCCAGATTTAGTATGTTATTATTACTTATATAGAAGACAATATTGCACACTAGCCACAAACAGTACACAATAAATTGTAGAAATGGGGTATTATGTGAAGTTTACTAATTTAAGACGCTTTTTTTCAGACTTTGCTGAGCTGGCGGTGACGGAAAATGTTGTCCCACTGAAAAATGATTTGAACACTTTTTCCTCACCAGTTGGCACCTTTTCCGTACTAGCTAGAAAAGAATTTCAAAAAAAGTTAAAAAGCGCTCCACCCTAATGTGTGTGTGTGTATGTGTGAGTGTGTATGTGTGTATGTGTGTATAGTGGAGTGTATGAATGCGTGTATTGGGCTCGTGTCAGCTTTGTGTGTGTGTGTGTGTGTGTGTGTGTGTGTGTGTCTGTGTTCACCGCTTACTGTATGGATACCTGGGAGGAGTTTGTGTTAGTCTATGTATGTATGTATGTATGTATGTATGTATGTATGTATGTATGAATTAATAGTTATTTGATGAAAGCTTGAATTGAAAGTATATGTTTAAGTATGCCTGTCTGTATGTACGTATGTGTGATTCAACAGTTATCTAATACAAGCTCAGAATTAAAGTATAACTATATGTATGTATGCTTTAATAATTACTTCATACAAGCGACCATTGAAAAAAAATTATCTTTGTTTATATATATAGAAATGTACTAATTGGACACTCAGGAACATCCAGCACTAATTCCCAGCAAGGTACCTGTTCTTTGACTGATTACTCTATACTCCATGAGCAGCGGAAGGTAACTCAGCCTTGCAGCAACGCGTCACCTGACCACTCCTCTTTATTTCCTGACTCACCAGCAACTTACAGGTAAAACTGGCTGGCTGAATTATTGCTGAGTTGGCGTGAGTGGCCAGAAGAGAGGGAAGGCAGAGGGAGATTAAGAGACGAGGAGGAGGAGGAATACAAAGGAATACAAAGGAAAGCCAAACAGCAACAGACCTTTTGGTCCTTGCAAGGCTGTTTGGTAACTACTTCTAACTAGCTACAGGGAAGAGAGACAGGACAGCATAGCAGAAGGCTCGGAGGAGGAGGAGGAGGAGGAGGAGGAGGACTAAAACTTGCAACGGATAATCCTCCTATGTTCCCTGCATCGTGTTTGAATGACCGAATAAGTTGGTTTGAGTGTGTGTGTGTGTGTGTGTGTGTGTGTGTGTGTGTGTGTGTGTGTGTGTGTGTACTCGTTTCTGCATTCGACAGCTACTCAGCATCATAAGAAGGGAAGCAAACTGCCGTCAGGCGCCTTCACATGCTGGGCAGAGCCATTCCTCTGTCAGATGCATCGCGCGCGGCAACAAGTTCGTGTGAATGAAAAACCACAGTTGCTATTCAAGCATATATTTATTTATTTATTTTTTTTTTCACGGAGTACCGCGAACCAGCAAATCCCTTACGTGTTTTGAGTAACTACAGGACGCTCAACGCAATGGGAGATAAAAATACCTGACAACTGTACTACAACCGGTGCTTTCATGTGGCTAAACACCAGTATTGCAATATATATGTTTTTTTTTTTTTTTTGCTTGTTTTGTAGAACCAAAGGACTTTCAACTTCGTGGAACCAAAAACTAACAGGCAGCCACTGATACATTCCTATGGCTGAACACTGCCGTTGGAATATATGTCAGTGTTTTGTTTTAATATCCAGAGGACTTTAAACTCAATGGAACGAAAGAAAAATAAATAAAACTAGTGACTATACAGAAACTGGTACACTCATACGGCTAGGCACTGGTATAGCAATATGTGATAGTTTGTTTCCCTCAATTATCAAGAAAAATAACCAGCGACTTTCAACTCAGAGGTTCTAAAAAAAAAAAAAAAGAAAAAAAAAAAGTAATTAAAAAAATGGATACACATATAGCTAAGCACTGGTACCGTTCTTCTTTTTTTTTCTTAGCCTGGACACAAGTTACGTCATGTTCTTAAATGTCCACGCGACTCCTCAGCAGAACCAGAAACAGGAACGTATTCAATAAAAGGCAAATACACTGAACTTAGCCGAGATATTTTAGATAGATAGATAGATAGATAGATAACTTTATTGTCAAGATGCAGCATAATAAGCTTACAAATTGAAATTTGCTTTGGCCAGAGCTCCGTACAATATAAGTTGAGTAAAAGTATATAAAAATTATGTTAAAAAGTATTTACAAAATAAAAGTTAAAATGATTGAAAGTTAAGATAATTGCACATCATACTAAGGTTACATACATGTATTAGATATATCACAGTCACACATCTATTGCACAATTGCTGTTTTAGTGTTGGTGATTATAGAGCATGATGCTTTTTGGCACAAATGAGTTCTTATATCTGTTCGTGCGTTGAGTCGGCAGAGCTAATCTTCTGCCTGACCTGAGGAATACATAGCAGGAGTGGAGGGGATGAAATGAATCGTTCATGATTTTTTCAACCTGCTTCATAGATTGTTCAAGGAACAGCTTATCTAATGGTTTTGTTTCTGCACCTAATTTCCGTGATTTTCGCACAATCTTTTTAAGCTTACTTTTATCATGACATGTTAGCTTGCCATACCAAGTGGTTAAGCAGAAACCTAATAGTGACTCTATTGTAGACTTATAAAAGAGGCTAATTATATGTCTATCTACATGCAGGTTGTTTAAAATACGTAAAAAATAAAGTCTCTGCTTACATTTCTTGAATACCATATTGGTATTTGCACTACCTTTTAGTTGATTATCAATCATAAGACCTAAATATTTGTACTCTTCTACTCGGTCTACAGTTTCTGAATCAATTATAATAGGATCAGGTATGCTGCGATTTTTGGTTCTATAATCTATGATCATCTCTTTGGTTTTCTTTATGTTGAGATCAAGATAGTTTGATTTGCACCAATCCACAAATTGGTTGACTTGGGACACATATTCATCACACTTATCATCCGAAATTTTACCAAGTATTACAGTGTCGTCAGCATATTTAACAATTGTACAATTACTACATACACTTCTACAGTCGTCAGTGTATAGGCTGAAAAGAACAGGGGACATGACGCAGCCTTGTGGAGCTCCTGTGTTAGTTGTTAATATATTGGACTTAACATTGTACAACGTGGTATACTGAGGTCTTTCACTTAAAAAACTAAAAATCCATCTCAAAACATAGCTATTTACGTTCATTGCTATTAATTTGTTTAAAAGAATGTGGGGTTGCATAGTGTTAAATGCAGAACTGAAGTCCACATACAAGATTCTAGCTTGTGTATTTTGTTTATCCAAATGTTTACTTATTTCATTCATTAAAGTTAAACTTGCATCTTGAACACATCTGTTTTTACAATATGCAAATTGAAAGGGGTCCTTAAAATTGTCAACACTGTCACATATAATATTCCTTAAAATATCTTCTAAGCATTTCATGATATTGGAAGTTAAAACAACGGGTCTAAAGTCATTAAAAACTTTGGGAAATTTCACTTTCGCAATGGGTTTAATTTCGGACTCCTTCCATTTGAGTGGCACGATACCGTGGTCTATAGAGTGCTGAAAGAGTGACCTCAGCACTGGAGCTAACTGTTCTGCACAACACTTGAGTGCCCTGGCTGGCACACCGTCAGGACCTGTCGCCTTGCTAGCTCGAACCCGCTTTAGGGATTGCAATACACATTTTTCTGTTATTAAAATCTTTTCACTTGAAATGTTCTGAGTGTCTGATATAATATTATTACACTCCTCACTAAAATTATACCTCTCAAACCTAGCAAAGAAGGAATTCATTTCGTTAACGTAAGTGGTTATGTCTTGTGGATATGGTATATTTGTCTTTTCTTTATGTCCGCATAAAGTTTTCAGTCCTATCCACGCATCTTTAGTACTGTTCGTTCTAAATAAACCCTCGATCTTTTCTTTATAGTCCTTTTTTGAGTCAGTTATTTTCTTATTGATTTTCTTTTGTACTGCTTTTTGTTGTGTGCTATCACCGTTAACCATGTACCTTCTTTTTTCATTCAACATAGTTTTCAATTCTTTAGTCACCCACGGTTTATTATTATTTTCCCCAGTAGCACAAATCCACAGTCTTTTGAAGGTCTTATTGAGCCACGCGACTTGCAACTGAAAAGCCTTAGAAATGTCCTTATCACAAGTGTTACAAGTGCACGCCAGCAACAATCACAGTTCCAGCTTTTCTGCGCATTTCTCTTTCTGAGCGCGGAAAACTACCGTGGCCATTACGTGTTTCTGGATGACAACTCACACACACACACAAAAAAAAAAAAAAATAAATAAATAAAAAAAAAAAATAAATTAAAAAAATAAAAAATAAAATAAATAAATAAATATAAATAAATAAAAATAAATAAAAATAAAATAAATAAATAACTCACCAAAAATGAACCGGTGAATAGGAATTGCAATTTACATCTATTCCTCCCCCACCACCACCACCACCACCACCACCACCTCTAGCAATTACATGTTGAATAACCACAAGAATTCCATCTGAAAAGAACGAGAACTAACACTTACTTTGACCCAAAAGGCAGCACACTCCCAGACAGCGGCGGCGGGGCGGCAGTACTTCACACAACTGCTGCTCTGGTCAGGGCGTTCAGCGGCATTCAGGTGGTGGGCTTCAAGTTGCATTTTTCCGCTGAGAAAGAGAAATGGCCGCTGTGAGACAAGGGGGACGCCGGAAGTGAAAACCGTAACAACGTCAAAAACAGAAGCGAGGTCTGTCCAAATTTGTCGTTTCCAGACTAGAAAGAGAATACTGAGGAGAGTTTAACGATCACAATAAAAAAAAAAAAAATACTAGTCATACAACATCAGTAGAATATAAAGAGAAGTTTAATGATTAACAATAAAAAAATACTGGCCATACTTCATCAACAGAGTAGCACAAGAGTCCAACGATTAAGAATAACAGAATAACAAAGAAAATAACAATAACAATAATAAAGAAATACTGGTTA
Organism: Scylla paramamosain; assembly: GCF_035594125.1. NCBI lineage: Eukaryota > Metazoa > Arthropoda > Malacostraca > Decapoda > Portunidae > Scylla > Scylla paramamosain. The sequence goes on from NC_087194.1 coordinate 11,253,397, forward strand.
TATTACATCAATATAATATAAAGGAGAGTTTAACGATTAACAATAAAAAAAAAGCTGGCCATACCACATTAATAGAACATCAACAAGAACCTAACGATTAAGAATAATAGAAAAAAAAATATTGATTATTCTGCATCACTAGACCACCAACGAGATTTTAATGGTTGACAATAATAGAAAATAAATAAATGATGGTTATTCTGCATTAAAACAAGACTCTACCAATTCACAATACAAGGGAATACTAGTCATACTACATCAGTGGACTATCATTACGTCATACCTACTCACAACCTACTCGTAATACTACAGTGTTGATTTAAGAATGTACAACTGGAGTTCAACAGAAGCTTCTCGACTTACACTGGCAAGACAAGTTACGTCAGACGCATTTGTGATTGAACACCAATTATGAATGTGCGCTGCCTTCACATTCCTGCCACAGGAAAGACTCATGACTGACAGGCAGATTTTGCCAGACCTGTTCATATTTCAGCAGTAATGAGTTGTGAGTGGGCACTGTCCTCGCATCACTGCCACACAAGAGCTTGGTGACTAATTGGTGGAGCACATTTAGTCACACCTATACATATTTCAACACAAGTGAATTGTAATTATCTACCGTCTCCACATTCCAGCCACACCAAAGCTCTGTGACTGATAGGCGGGGCAGATTTAGCCAAACCTATTCATATCTCAACACCAATGACTAGTTAATATCAACTGCCTTCATATTCCCGTCACACAAGCTTGGTGACGTAACCCTCTCACTGCCATCTGGTACACCTTCCCTTCATCGCAAAGCACTCAGATGATCCCTTTTGTTCTACAGCCATCTCTAAACATTATATAGGCTAAACTCTGGATAGCTCGTGTATTCCCTCTTTCCTTTCCTGTACGTGTTTGTGATGATCTGCAGTGGCTGAAGTCTGTGAATTGTTGGTTAAAGGAATGAAAGAGAGGAAACTGTCTTCTAGACAGGGTGGAATCAAAAGCTTTTCGTCTCATCAACTCCTCTCCTCTAACTGACTGTCTTCAGTTTCTCTCTCACCGCCGCAATGTTGTATCTCTAGCTGTCTTCTACCGCTATTTTCATGCTAACTGCTCTTCTGATCTCGCTAACTGCATGCCTCCCCTCCTCCCGCGGCCTCGTTGCACAAGACTTTCTTCTTTCTCTCACCCCAATTCTGTCCACCTCTCTAATGCAAGAGTTAACCAGTATTCTCAATCATTCATCCCTTTCTCTGGTAAACTCTGGAACTCCCTACCAGCTTCTGTATTTCCACCTTCCTATGACTTGAATTCCTTCAAGAGGGAGGTTTCAAGACACTTATTCATCAATTTTTGACTACTGCTATATGACCCTTTTATGGGACTGCCATTTCACTGGGCATTTTTTTTTATTGGATTTTTGTTGTCCTTGGCCAGTGTCCTTCCTACATAAAAAAAAAATAAAAAATCCCGCAATAATATTCTTGAGCAGAGACTCGTGTGGAAATAGCGTCGATGAGTTGATGTAAGTGTTTGTATAGATCTCATACAATGCGTTTGGTGCTGAAAATTGTCGGTTATCGCAATGAAAGGGAGGTCATTGAGGTTAATCACACATTAATATTCTTGTGGAGATAAAGTTAATGAGGTGACGTAAGTGTTTGTAAAAATGTTGTGTAGCGTCTTTACTGCTGAGAACTGTTGGTTATCGCATTGAAAGCCAAACTCATGGAGCAAATGGAGATTATCCCTACATTAAAGTTCCTGAGCAAAGACTCGTGTGGAAATAACGTCAATGAGCTGATGTAAGTGATTGTAAAGATTTTGTATGGTGCCTTTAACGTTGTGAATTCTTGGCATGCACTGTGAATTGCTGGGTATTACAGTGCAAAGGTTAAACTGATGCAACAAACTGACATCATTCCTAAAATAATATCCTTGAACAGACAGGAGTGGAAATAACGTTAATGAGATGACTGGTGGAGCTCCGACCGTCGACATCCCGCCATCCCTCAGCTGCTGCTAAGCGTCGCCATGAATAATGTGCGTCACTTTGGCTATGCGCCGGTAATCACGTGATCTTCGCAAATGTTTGCCACCGATTGTGTGTCAAGCACTTCACGATGGTGGTAATGTTGTTTTGTTAGTCTGATAAGTTAACAGGTTTGGAACGGATCTCTCTCTCTCTCTCTCTCTCTCTCTCTCTCTCTCTCTCTCTCTCTCTCTCTCTCTCTCTCTCTCTCTCTCTCTCTCTCTGCTCTCTCTGCCTACCACACACACACACACACACACACACACAAACAGGAATGTCAAAGAAGCAAAACAATTACGCGAATTTTCCACCACATGAGCTGCGGTCGGAAGAAGAAACTTGCGGCGGGAAAAGAGTCACTTAAGGAGCTTTTTTTTTTTCCTACATTTGGACAGAAAATGTTCCTGACCTCACACACACACACACACACACACACACACGCACACGGAAAGGACTACATAAAAACCGTTACTCGTTTTCAGTACTAAATACCAGTTTTGAAGGTAAAATGAAAGGGATAGTAAAGATTTAAATCGAAAGAGGAAAACTCCAAAACAAAACATTTACTGTAACTATATTTCTTTACGGCTGCACACACACACACACACACACACACACACACACACACACACTTTAAAAATAACACAACTCCAATCTTCTCCCATAAAGATAAATAAATAAATAAAACAATATTCATGGGATGGAGGGGGAAGATAGGGAGGGTACAACAAGCAATAGAGAGGGAGGGGGAAGTAGTTGGGATGTGTGTGGTGGGGGAACCATGCCGGGGAGGGTAGCAGGGCAGAGGGAGGGAGGGGAGGAAGGAAGCAGGGTAGAGGGAGGCAGGGGGAGGCAGGGCAGAGGGAGGGATGGGCGAGCATGGCGCAGGAAGACAGGGGACGGTGTTTGAGTGTGTGGTGGTTGTTTATCGTGTTGTTATAAAGTATTGCAACACTAGTGCATGAGTGCCTTGTGTCTGTGATATGGCAAATAAACAATTCAATAAATGGGTAAACGAAACAAATATCTAAGGAAAACAGACACGAGGGAAATTTTACTGGAAAATATTATAACCTAACTTGAGTGAACACTAATGAGAACAAACGTAATCTATCCTACCGCTCGCAGGAAGGCCGTACCTTGCATGTCTTACTGCGGCCTTCCTAACCAGAACCTTACGGAATTACTAACCACATCCCTTGCTGAGGAACACGTGTGTTGACTGAGGGCAACTTCGTAATGCTCCCCTTTTCTTTGTCTTCGCTAAAGCACACGTGTCACAACAATAAAACGTTTTTTTTTTCTCTCTCTCTCAAACAAGTTACTTTGTCCTTGCATGACTTGCACACCACGGATATAAACGAATAAAAAAAAAACATTTTTGTTCCTAACTAAATTCGCAAATTATGAGTATTGTGACTGGCTGCGCCACCTTAAGTCTCATTAGATCACGTTTCTGTGCAAGATTAACGGGCAAACAAGGGGCAAGATGGCGTAAGTACAGTACTAGCTAAACGCGGCAGAGTATTTTCCACATTATAAAAAAACACACACGTGCGGTACTCACCACTGTGAACTGAAGGAATACTGTGAACATCCAGGAAGTTCGGGGATTTTAACTCCTCCTGGTCGATGCACGGAAGTAAACACTCCCACAGGCTGTTTCTTGACTCCTACTGTGTTCCCGCCTTAGCTAACACAACACAACACTACCCACGTCTTCTGTACTCCAGCGCATGGCCAGTGTTTCCAGAGTCACACACACACACACTACACCCACATAGAACAACACACAGCAGTACACGCGAGGCAGCACAGCACACACGTCTTCACACTTCCACAACACACAGCACACCCACTCCTGCCTGAGAGCTGACTAGTGTGACGTCAGCACTATTGCCAAGTTACCTTTAATTCCCTTCATAGTTTGAGCCACACAGGGCCCCATGCAGGTCTGGGTCTTAGCACTGCAAGAATAGTTTTGCAATGGGTTGTTAGGTCAATTGGTTTGAGGAGAGAGAATGGACGGTAATGTTATTTATATCACTTTATTTCTACCATCACTTTCTTCCTTCCCGTTCTCACTCTTCCTCCCTACTCCAACCAACTGTCTCCCTACACCCTCCCTCCCATGCCCTCTTCACTCCTTCCTTCTTTTCCTCCCCCACAATGCACTGCCTCTCTCTCTCTTCTCCTACCCACACTTCCTAACCTTTTTCACTCCCTCACAGTTCCTCCCTCTTCTCTAACCTTAACCATACAACTTAAAACATAATGCAAACAGTCTCATTACAACCACTCATACATCACTAAAAGCACCAGGCAAACATGTACAGTAGAGGACTTATCAAACATTAACACCTGGGCCACCACCGAGGTGGTGGTGTGGTCTCTGCGCATGGCAACACTGACGGGTTCAGAGCTTCACCAGTGTCGATGTGTCGCTGGGGTGAGCTGCACACTTTGCCTCTACCATGTAAGCCCTGTCCTGCCTGAAGACTTACCAGTCTATCAGCAGCATGTTGGGCTAACAGTAATCCTTCAGTGGTTTAGCAGTAAATCAGCTGGTAAGACATTTATTTCTCTACCCAACAATTAGGGATTAGGCCAACCCTGCTCCACCAGCTAACACGAAACGTCATCAAACAAAAACTCGTATATGGTGTTCTGTTTTACTGTCACATCTACAAAAGGATCATCTAAAAACTACATTTCCAGGCTTGCATAGAAGCGGCAAAGCGTTCGGCTCGCCCCAGCCACCTAGCGACACCTGTCACCGTATGCAGAGACCACACCACCGCCCCGCTGCTGGCCCAGGTGTTTGTCTCAGCTCCCCCACTGTACCTTCCGTACCACTTAACCCTTTCATTGTTATTTACCACATCTTTCCTTAACCACCATTCACTCTGAGAACATTTTTCTCGTTGTACAGCCACCACCTCCAGACATTGCACTTGATACAAATTGTATAATATTTAGTTTTGTATCCCCTTCTCTCTTACCGATACCTATAAATTTTTTTTTTTTAATATTGTGAGTCGCTGGTTATCACAGTGAAAGGGTTAAATAATCACAGCAGGACATATTGAGTCACTGCATAGAGACTGCCTGTGTACCCACGTGATGTATGAAGGTTTGAGACACAGGAGGCACAGGAGACAGTAGGCGCCTGCCGAAACGATAATTACTCCCAGTGAGGTGTGCAGCACTGGATCAGGGGGTGCTGTGAACTTATCATTAAAGCCAGCTGTGACCTCACTGAACGTTTCCCTCTGTGTCTCACAACACAAGGGGACAGTCACAGCCTGCCCTCTAAAGACAACTCTCTTCCTCAACACAAAACTACAAGCACCTAATTACACACACACCCTTCACTCAAAATAAAAAATTATCATGGCGACTCCTACACCGGCCTCGGAGTCTCCACCTGGGAAGGGGACCACAGATGTCCCCAGGTCGGACTCCTCTTCTGGCACCGACCCTCCTCAACTTTTTCTTCATTGACTTCTGCAACATTCGTGGTCTTAGATCTAATTTTCAATCTGTAGAACACCACCTCTCCTCTACTAAACCTCATCTTCTTTTCCTGAATATGGGGGCCCGTCCGGGATGTTGAACACTTGTGGAGTGTAACGAGTGTTACGCGGTCATTGTCATTGGGAGGAATTGACCTGTGTGAGATATTTATTAAAACTGTGCCTGTATTTTTGTGTATGTTATCTTATGGTAAAGTAAAGTAAGTAAAGTAAAGTCAATATATTGCCATTATTTACGTTTACAAATATGTGAACACATAACAAACACATTGCTTGGCACAGTCTGTGGAGTCGTAACTCCTAAGACAGACAGATTTTAGGATAGATTAAATAACAAATTGTGGCAAGGTGAACAAGCATAAGAAGACCTTGCTAATGCAATGTAATGTAGTATAATAGTAATGAGTACAATATCAAAATCAAAGTAAATGGGTAAACTTGACAACACACAATGTAAGTCAGAATACAACAGGAGCTCAATCATCATCACAATTACAATGGAAACATTGTCCTACCAAATTCGTGAAATAATTATGGTGTATCTAGGTTTGTACATGTAACAGATAAGCTTTTATTTCCTTTTTAAATTTAATTAAGTTACTTCCTCTAAGCAGGATTTTTATATCCCGAGGGAGACTATTGAAAAATTCTGGACCAAAATTTATAACACTATTTTTAAATAGTTTAGTCCTGAATACAGGTAAGGATAAATTTACATTGTTACTCCTAGTATTACAGGAATGCTCTCTAAATTTGAACATTGAATTAGGACCAATTGTTTTAAAAATCAATAACAAAGTGAAGTATTTATGTATTGAAGACACTTTAAGAATTTTCTAGATTGGTATATTTCATCAGTTGAATCAAATTTCTTTGTATGAAAAATACATCGGAGGAACTTATTTTGTGAAACAGATAATTCATTTAAGAATGAAGGCCAAGTACTCGCCCATAACGAAACACAATATGTAATATGTAGATAAAAAAGAGTATAGTATATACTCATCTTAGCTTCCTCTGTTAAATTATGACGAATTCTATATAAGATACCAGCTATTTGTGAAAGCTTTAAGCAAACGTCATTAATATGCATTTTCCAGCTTAAATTTTCATCAACTTTAACACCTAGAAACTTGGTAGCATGGACTTGGACTAATTCTTCACCATTTAACAATACAGTAGGAAAAACATGCTTTATAGACCTGTTTTGAAATAATATGTAATTTGTTTTGTTAACATTAAGTTTCAAGTTATTTGATTTAATACAAAGATCGATATTACTTAACTCACTAGCTACAGTTTCATGCAATGTATCAACATTCACATCTTCCATTAATAAGGTAGTGTCATCAGCATAAATAGTAAATTCAATTTTAGAACTAGCATTAATTATATCATTTATGTATATTAGAAAAAGTATAGGCCCTAAAATAGACCCTTGTGGTACACCTTTACTTATTTGTTTAATTGCTGAATATTTTTTATTACAGTACACACCTTGTCTTCTATTATTCAAGTAGTTCTGAAATAGCCTGTGTGTGACTCCTCTGATTCCTATGTACTCGTAATTTAATTTGTAAAGCAACATATTGTGATCAATGGTATCAAATGCTTTAGATAAGTCAATAAAGACGCCAATAACAAAATGTTTCTCCTCCAAGCATTTATAAACATTGCTTACGAATTGTAAAATAGCCGTTTCAGTTGAATGGTGACTCCTAAAACCGTGTTGTTGTTTAACTAAAACGTTATTATCTTCAAGATATGACATTAACCGATAACATATTATCTTTTCATATATTTTGCTAAATGCTGGGAGGATAGAAATTGGTCGGTAATTGTTTATATCCGTTTTGTTACCTGATTTAAATACTGGCACTACCTTTGCTTGTTTTAAATGATCAGGAAAATACCCTGTGGTTAGAGAAAGATTAATTGTGTGAGCCAAGGGAATACTTATTAAATCACAAGAGGCGTTTAGTAATGTTGGAGGTATATCATCATATCCTGGAGCATTAGTTTGAAAAAGATTTAAAGTACGTTTGACTTCATCCTTATCAGTGGGCAGCATGTACAATGAAAATTCTGGAGCATTTGTAAGATAATTCCTGTAATTAAGATTTGCATTATCAATATCTGTTATTTAAAAAAAAAATGTTCATTGAATATACTCGGAATGTCTATACAAGGAGGATTTAATTCAATAGTACTCGTATCGACAGAACTTGGTTTTCCTAGTAATGAGTTAAGTACTTTCCATTGTTTTTTTGGGTCACCCTGATTATTACTTAATTGCTGTTTGTAATATAGTTTGTTTTTGCTGCTCGTAATATTGGTGTTAAATTATTTCGGTATTTTTTATATTTCTCTCGATAGGTAAGGGGCCATTTCCTAGCAAGTCGTTCTAATCTATCTTTTTTTTTTATGGTAACCTTTAGAGCTGGCGTGATATGGGGACTGATATTTTTCTTTAAATTCGGTTTTACTTCTTTAATGGAAAAATGTTTCTCAAATAATTTAAGATAAGTGATATAAAAGAAATATTTAATGACTCTTTGGGACGTGTTGAATTAATTACATCATTCCAATTTTCTAAAGCAAGTTCGTTAGTAAATTCACGAAGCGTTAAGGAAGTTATAAATCATTTCTTAATGATTTTGAGCTTCTGTCTAATATCATCCATTCTAAATTGAGAAAGTATAGGAAAATGGTCAGTTATATCCGTGTCAATTATATAATTACCGATATTTTGATCTAACTGAGTGGTCCAGATATGATCAATTAAAGATGCCGATGTATTGGTAACTCTAGTTGGCCTTGTAATGATAGGGAACAATGAAAAAAAGAACAATAAGTTTTTAAATTCATTAACATTGTCATTTCAGTTCAATAGATTAGTTGAAATCTCTGAAAATATTTATAGCTGAATATTTCTCTGCAAATACTGCAGAAAGAATATTGCTCATTGCATCATAAAAGTTTTTAAAATTACCATTCGGCGGTCTATTAACACACATATATAAGCATTTTCTGGGCAAATTTATCACTTCAATACACAAGGTTTCTATGTAGTCATGAGAAACAGTATATTTTTGTATCAATGTTGCCTCTCACTCAGAATCAGCATAAGTAGCCACCCCACCCCCATGCACATTTCGCGTATTGACGAACATATGATAGCCAGGCATATTATACAGTGAAGAAAGACTAGGATTTAATCGAATTTCAGTAAAGCCAATAATGCTAAGTTTAACAGCGATATTGTGTATAACATTATAAAATACTGAAGATTTTCAGGGATAGACCTAATATTTAGATTAAGAATTGATAAGGTGTGAGCACTTGGTGAGGAAATATTACTTAAATATACATACTCAGTTTTAGGGATATCTAAATTGCTAAAAAAAAATTATATTAATTTATATCATTATTGTATTTGTCATCTTCAGTAAGTAGTGGATCAAATACTAAATTTAAAAAATCATAATGTGAATCTACGTTATTAGAGAGTACAATATTATTCCTCAACATCTCATCATTTAGTGTAGCGAAAGACAATTCAGTCCACAGACTTTGGTTAGAGACCATTATAACCAGTAATTATACAGAGACAATCAACTTATAAGAAGGAACCAGGTTATTTACTTCCTGCGATTTCTGGTACGTGAAGTCTGCTGCTGTCGCTGTGTCGGGGCTGCATCTGGAGGCCCATCACCACCACCAGTACCCGAGGGTGTGGGGCGGCCATGGCAGGACCCACTACCACCACCGACACCAGAGGATCCAGTGAGAGCAGAGTAGGGACCACCAGTACTCCCACCTTCACCACCAACCGATGATTCACCACCACTTGCTTCATTTGTCTGGACCACTGCTTCCGAGACGTGTCCCACAGCGCCACGAGTCGAGGCATAATTATTTCCACCTTCAGCATCAACCGATGATTCACCACCACTTGCTTCACTCGCCTGGTGCACTGCTCCCGTGACGTCACCCACTGCTTCACGGGTCGAGACACCTTCACTGCCAGAGCTTCTTCCCTGGAGTTGATATTTAGTACTCTTATCTTTTATGATTAGCCTGGTGTGTCTGAAGAAAGGAATCTTGCCTTCTTTTCTGGCCTTCTTCATGAGAGGTATCTGACTCTTTCTAATTTCTTGGGATGCAGGGCAAAGGTCTTCATCTATATATATTTCAGAACCTTTCAATTTTCTAGCATTTCGCATCACTGCTTCTCGATCGCTGAACTTCTCGAATCTCGACAACAACACGAGAACGAGAAGGCGAAACACGTCCGGTTCTGCGAGCGCGTTCTAATTTTACAGCAGGCAACTGAAGCTTTTCTTCAATGAGCTTCGACACTGCTATGGCTGTTTCTTCCCATGTTTCACCAAGTTTTTCTTCAATCCCACTTATGCGTAAATTATTTCGTCTGTTATAATCTTCTTGGTAATTCTGTCTTTGTTCAAGGTCCTTAATTTGTGACTTCAAAATTTCACTTGCGAATTTCCTGAACTCTTACTTCACTTTGTAGATCCTTGACTTCGGCCTGAGAAAACTCCAGGCTTCGAGTTAGGTCCTGGATGGTTACCTCTGCCTCCCGTATTCTTGACTTGAACTGGTCAACTACAAAATCCATGGCGGTATGGAAAGTCTTTTCTTGAGAATCAAGCAAGACTTTAATAACTTCGGTATCCATTGTGAAGACCAGCTAAGTTTCAGCACGAACAACAGAGTTCCAACACGGAAACCGAGCACAGCCAGGCACATCCGCTTGCCACCACAGCCTGTGTGTGTGTGTGTGTGTTAGAAGGTCCACAAGGATACACAAGGTTAGAAGGATACAAGTTCCAAGTAACGTTAAAGACAGTGTTCCCCTTCTCGTTTCCTTTAATCACTGAGTTGAGGGGTGTGTGTGTGAGAGAGAGAGAGAGAGAGAGAGAGAGAGAGAGAGAGAGAGAGAGAGAGAGAGATGCACACGTTTCAAGAGTCACAGAAGCCCCTGATTGAACCATTAAACGCCAGACATCGTGTTACTATTACAAATAACAAAACAACGTGTGCAAATAAAACAACATTACCCTTAACAACACCTACGGTCAGCGTCAATTAACGCATCAAGACACACATGAAACCATCTTCATTTGAGCAACCATCAATAACCAATGGGTGGCAACTCTCACCATAAGAATGACCGTAACTAGAGGGTCAAGAATACGCGACAGAGACATACATGCTCTCTCTGCGTCAGATTACCCGAGCTGGTAGTGACCTTTGATATACCATGGGGACAGGAACAACCAATGAAGAGTGTGAGAGGAAAGTGGGACACTCTCGTCAGCGTGAGCGTAGCGAGGCGGCAATCCGTAGTAAAAGTGAAACCAAGCTGTGGGGGAGTGGTGCTAAAATGCTACCACTTCCCGGCGTTTTTTTTAATCTGAAGCTTAGCGAGCGTAAGAATGTCACAGGCAACCTAAGTTAATTTGTTTTGCTACATATATTCTTTTATACTTGGCTCATATCCATGGTAAAACAGAGAGGAGGAGGAGGAGGAGGAGGAGGAGGAGGAAGATAGCTATCAGTTAAAGATTTACTGCTTCTTTTTAATGGATATTGTAATTCAGTACCATGTAGCAGAAGGTTCTTCAATACCCATTAACCCAGCTCGAGTTGGCTTGGAGACAATTAGGAAAGCAGCACACGCTATACAAAACTGTCACAAAGGAAAAGCAGAAACACAAAATAAAATAAAATATATAAAATAAATAAATGAATAAATAAAGGAGAATGTATATATTATTTTTTTAAAATCTATTCTTTTCTGACCACCTGAAAGAAAACAAATTTTCATATACAATGCAATATAGTACAATGAAACAAGGTAAGACAGAGTAGAGGATGTAGGGGAGAATTATGCAGGGGTGGTGATGTAATAGCCTTCTCCGGAACACTCGTATTTCAAGAAGGCAGCAATCAAACAAGACTCAGCTCAGTCCAACGTGGTAATGCAGTGATGAAGCGCTGCACTTTATGCAGTTATCCCTGGGAACAGTGAGGCCCACAATGCCACTAAGTATGGACAATGCTCACTAACTGCTACAGGCCTCAGTGATCCACAGCCCATCATGGGATGAAAGTACCAGCAACGACTGCTAACTTCCAGCAATCAGTGCTAGGTAGCTCACTCTATGATAGTTATGCTCTACATAAGTACACTTTAGTTATGAACTTTAAAGAAAAGAAGGAAGAGGAGAAAAATGGATGTTAGAGAACAGACAGGTCTGGAGGGAGATGTTCTATGGGAAGCTAAGGAGTTCTAAAGAAAAAAGGCTTGGAAGGAGAGACGAAAGGTGGGAGGGACATCGAGATAGGAGGTGAGGGAGGGAGAGGGTTAAAGGGTTACGTTACAAAACACACGAGTAAGCCGTGCAGCGTGTGACGGAGGAGGTTCGTCCACACCCTCACGTAGTTTGCGGTGCTGCGACTTTATTATGCCTCACATAATACACTTAATTTAAAGGAAAGATAAATCCCTCCTTATCTCGTCCCCTCTAAGGCAGCCTACCTCTCTAATATATAAATCTGTCTTTTCTTTTTTTTTTTTTTTTTCTCCTCCTCGACCGCTTTTTTCGTGGCATGGTGGGTGGAGTGAGCGACGATGCCCTCTCACCTGCAGCAGCAGCAGTACTTTAGCATTCTATAGTATCCGGGATTCATAAATAGCGATTGAGGTGAAAGCTACATCCTCTACGAGAGTCGGTGAGTCAAGGTGTTAGTGAGTTGTTCAAGTTGGACCTAACCAGAGCTCCAGATAAAAGTTGAGAAATTAATAGAGAATTGAAACTTCTGAAAATATTATATAGTAAACGTTGAGATAACGGATAAACAACTGTACATGTAAATAAATGTCTGTAAATGTGAATAAATAAATAAAAAAGTAAATAAATATGTTATAAGAATAAATAATTCTTACAATTAAAAATAAAACAAAGTAAAAAGTGAGATACGAATGAAGAATTGACATTTATGAAAATAAACACCTACGTGAATAAAGAAATATATAAACAACGATATGTAATAGCGTGGAACTCAAACCGAAATTTAAATCTGGCCTTGTAGAAACTGGGAATTGGAGTACGAGTCAAGTGATGATGAGGTACACAAAGCCGACACACTCGCCTTACCTGCCTTGTGTGCTGGATTTTTTTTATTTATTTATTTTTTATTTGTTTATTTATTTATTTATTTATTTTTTTATTTATTTATTTTTTTTTTTTGGTGCTGTCTGGAGGTGATCCGAGGCTGAGATGCACCACGAAGCTAACACATGCTCGCTCGTGCACACACACACACACACACACACACCCCGATAACAATATGTACTGGAGGCCACAATGTCTCATGGACAAAACCGCAAACGTGCATCTCAGCTGTTTCTTAATTTGGAGAGATGAACTCGGATTTCACAAATATCAGTAAATGATTAGATGAAAATAGTTTACTACCAATGAACTTGTGCACACTATGACTCTTATAATATTTCTTGAATAAACAAATAAGCTGTCCTACAACAGCTTTTATTTTGTTTTTCTTGTTGAAACTCGACTTCTTTACCATCAGCACGTCTCAGTTCATAATTTTATCTTAATTTTATTTTTTTTCTCTTATCTTTGCGCGTACAGGCCACCACTCAACTCCCAAAGGCCCAAAAATCGGTGAAAGACCAATGAAGGAATCCAACTAAAAATGACTTCGTTTTACAGGCGTGGGTGGGTGGGGAGGCTCTTTCGAAACTTTCTGACCATTTTTCATAATTCAGGTTTGGAAGGTTGAGCTCTTTCCAATAGTTGAGGCATTTTTCATATTGCGGGTCAGAGTAGAGTGGGAGTGCCTTTCGTCTGTTACATGAGCGTTTTTCACTTAACAGCTTGTGGGAGAGGAAGGTGGCAATACTTTTCAACTACTCGTACATATTAAACACTTTTCATTTCATAGACTGACACTGATGGTGGGAGTGCTTTTACTCTTTTACCTGAACACTTCTTATTCTACAGTGTGGGATGGGTTGGATAAGGAAAATGCTTCCATCGTTACGTTACTGTCCCGCCCTTTGGCAATGCCCTGTCTTCGCGGCGCGGGCTTGCTAAGTGCGGGAACAAATGGGGGGATGATCATTAATGGAAAAGAGCAGCTAGTCTCATCCTAAATACTAGTTAGTAAAGCGAGTAGTAATATTACTTAAGGTTCTGTATTATTAACGACTCTTAAACTCTATCGTCCCTCTCCATTCATACAACAAATTGACTTTTTTATTCATTCTAATCTTTCTCCCTCTTTCCTCACCTTCGCGACCCACACCAGGTGAGATGAGACACTCATAATGGCTATAATTTTAAGTCCATCAGTACTGTCCATCTAATGACAAAAATAATCTTTTTTTTTTATTCATCCTCATTATTTCCTTATTTTCTGTGACGAACACCAAGAAAATAATAGGTGTGTAACATTTGTACTACTGAGATCGATCATCTAAGACCATTAATAGATTTTTTTTTTATTTATTTATTTTGCTTCTTTATTTTCTTTATTTTTTTTTTCTTTTTTCCCACCTGCATGGCCACGATGAGGTGCAGGACACGTACAAGTGACACATTTACCATCAACACCTGTGATCTCTATCCATTAATTGGTAAAAATTACCTCTTTTCTCTTCTTCCCTAAATTGTCCTCTCGTACACTTCTAAGACCTCCATCAGGCCGAGGCAGAGTGCATGTAATAGTTGCACTAATAATGTCTGTCCCCCAAGTCCATTCACTTACTTGAATTGCCTTTTTTCTTCTATCCACCTCCATGTTTTCTTCCTTTACCTCCGTAGCACACACGCCATCAAGTCCGAGGTATATAATATATAAACGTTTAAGGTCATTACTGTCTATTCACTAACATTGCTTTTCTTTCTTTCTTTATTTTTTTTTTTTTTATTAACTTTTGACTTCAATCTGTTGTTGTTGCTCTCTCTCTCTCTCTCTCTCTCTCTCTCTCTCTCTCTCTCTCTCTCTCTCTCTCTCTCTCTCTCTCTCTCTCTCTCTCTCTCTCTCTCTTTCCCTGACCTACAACAAGAGGCAAGAGTCAAGAGCCACGTAGCAGTGTTGCTCTGGCCAGGGACGAAGATAGGAGCATGCCCTGAAGTCACTAGCAAAATTTGGCACTACTCTTTTCCACGGGTCAAAACGTAAAATACAACCCACAGCCTCATAATGCATGTTCCTCTCGTGGCGTACTAATCTACTGGGCCATAAACTCCGCTGGTTTACGGCCGCAACGCCTCAGCGATATAAATGATAATTATGTCTGGAACGACGCCCAGTGAGCGGCACTGACCGTTGCTAAGGATAGCTGGCATCAGTTAGCAGAACAGCTTCCTTACTCCGGCTCCTTTATTTCCGCGGAACAGCCTGGCATGAGTAATGTAATGGCGTGATGATGACACCGATGTAAGTGAAGATCATGACTGGTGCTGTTAACTAGGTACTGTAATCGTGAAGGTGAATCAATTCCTGTTGAAGTGAACCGGGCGGGAAGGGAGAAGGAAGGGTGAAATATGCAGGAAGGGAGGGCACACTGCCATTCATACACGTCTGTCTGCGGTAAGATTTATATCCGAGAGAGAACCTTAAAAATCCACGTGAAGAGGTACTATTTCATCTCAAAGCCGCCAGAGATATACCACATGAATATATAGCGCGCTCTCCACCTACCAGCGTTCACAGATTCATTGGAAAACTATGCAGATCACAGCTGTTAGTCTCAATAAATCAAGGCTTTCGGTGATGGAATCCCACTCTGGTGAGATGGTGTGCTCGGAGGGACGCTGATGGCAGGGGAGTATCGGGACAGTACGATGAGTTACCCTCAACACGCTTTCCTGGCCGTCACTGGTGGAAGGGAGAGAGAAAACTGTTCTACTTCACCCATTTGTTACAAAAGTTCACGCCCACAAAGACAATAATGCGTCTGCTCTCTGTCACTGTACAGTGTTGGGTTGCGTTTATGTCTCTCTCTCTCTCTCTCTCTCTCTCTCTCTCTCTCTCTCTCTCTCTCTCTCTCTCTCTCTCTCTCTCTCTCTCTCTCAAACACACACACACACACACACACACACACACACACACACACACACACACAGAGAGAGAGAGAGAGAGAGAGAGAGAGAGAGAGAGAGAGAGAGAGAGAGAGAGAGAGAGAGAGAGAGAGAGAGAGAGAGTGGGGGGGAGTGATGAATGAATGGTCACTTTTTTCCAGTAAGGGCACCCAAACAAATGAAGTGGTGAATGCAAATCATAGATGAAATACTCACCACTTTCTCTGCATACACACACACACACACACACATACATATACTCATCTGTACAGCTTTATACAAAACAAACATACATTAACAGGTATTATTCCCTTTTGTTTCTCAGCTTAATTGTTCTGTCTCGACGTCTTAAAACACTGGAAAATTCATGTAAAGGGTTAAGCCAGAGGATAAAGCAGCCAGCAATCCAATCCCTCACAGAATACTCAAGGTGTTATCATACAGAAGAGTATCACTACTCTCGTTAACATTTATTTCACAAAGTTAAGAGCAATTCGAAAAGATAACCAACGCACCCTACTCGCTCAAACAATATTTTCCATATTTCTTCGTCCACTGAGTCAAAATGATTCGCGTCATTTTATTAAGGAAACTTTTATGTATGACTGCAGGAGAGGCCTAACCAATCAGAGGACAGTGATTGCCGCGGTACAAGTGGAGTTCAGTCTCCCCGGACCGTCCCTCTATTTCGTAAGATTCTTGACTCCCTGATCTACCCAACATTTTTTTCTTCTGTGTTCTAGATTTAAAATGATACAGTAGACCTTGTGACTTCTGTAAATATGAGTAATTTCAAAGATCGTCCAATTGTGCACCTGTCTGTTACCTCTAAGCTGAGTACAAGGAACCAGTCCCTTCTCGCCTGGCGAAGTCACTAATTTGAGACAGGAGCCACTGACAATCCTGTGGTAGGTTATTTACAAGTGAAGGGAGAGTCTGGTGTGACGGTGAGGAAGGTGTGGCGGTACATACGTCTGGTGTGACGATATGGAAGGTGTGCTGGTATATACGTTTGGTCCCGCGCATGTGCAGCACTCAGTATTCGCAAACAAATGTACGACGCGGTATATTTGAGTGACTGCTGTAAGATCTGGAGCTTACAAGGCAGCGCTGCACTTTGTGTAGAAGTTCCCTTCACCACTGTGTCTACAACAAGTTAAAATGTTATTACTATGTTCACAAAAGGTAATTTCAAACTAAATCTGAATTTACAAGCAGCTGCAGTTGGTAAGGCTATTCTTAACTTATATCTAACGTCAATACGATTTTTTTTTTTCCTGTTCCTACGCAAAGGAAACAATGAGCATCATAACAGATGAGCTTACTAACATTTTTGGAATGTATGTAAAAACACGCCGAGAATGTGGATTTTAGAACACAAAAGAGTAAACGAGAAGGGCAATGAACTGAGAAGAATGGAAAAAAATTTAAGATAGGGGATCGTGTTTATGACGGGCCAGTTTACTGCCAAAGAGACGACTGTTGCATGGTACCTTAGTAAAGTTAAAAAAGTCGATAAAATTTAAAGTGTGTGTGTGTGTGTGTGTGTGTGTGTGTGTGTGTGTGTGTGTGTGTGTGTGTGTGTGTGTAGAGAGAGAGAGAGAGAGAGAGAGAGAGAGAGAGAGAGAGAGAGAGAGAGAGAGAGAGAGAGAGAGAGAGAGAGTTTGTGGTAGTATTTTTATCCGTTAAAATTAGTTGCACCACGATGATGAGCACCTGAAGGTAACAAGCACCCCTCTCTATCATTCACCTCAATTAGAATGGCGTGATGAAGCAGCGTGGTGTTTTGTGGAAGGCATCACTAGGTTGACAGTCAGCCATAATTAGGACACTTCCTGCAGGCGACAATCACGAGTGAAATGTTGTCCAAGTTTTTTTTGCTGACGAGACAATTACCTAGAAGGTAATGCCTCTCCTCTTCTCTCTCTCTCTCTCTCTCTCTCTCTCTCTCTCTCTCTCTCTCTCTCTCTCTCTCTCTCTCTCTCTCTCCATAGGTGTCTTTCAGCAGCCATAACTTAATAAATTTGTGGGTTCAGTATGAAAGAGATGCAGTACAGTATTGCATTTTCTCATGCATCTTAGAGTGACACCATTTGGTCTAGAACACCGATGTGGATTTTTTCCAATCCAAGCATTACATCCATAGTTAGAAAAAAAACCGCTATGTAACTAATGCCAAAAAAAAAAAAAAAAATAATAATAATGTGTTTGTATGTATAATCTTACAGTAAGCACTATAAGACACGAGAAAAAAAAATTTTCTCATAATATAGAAGGTGATATGATGAAACAAGAGTAAAATTTTCATATTGTACACCTGTAGAACATCAAGCCTTCCTACCATACGCAAAAAATTAATAATATATATATATATATATATATATATATATATATATATATATATATATATATATATATATATATATATATATATATATATATATATATATATATATATATATATATATCACTTCTGAAGTGCCTTTTAAGATTATGGAACACTGGACCCGCTTTCTTCCATCAAGTAAGAAACTAAATTAAAATATTTAAGAATTTCAGTTTGGCGCCGCAGTACCATCAAGCAAGAAAACAGACATAGCGGCACGTGGGTCCACTTACATAAAAAGAAATATAATTAGTGTATGAACGTATCTTTTTTTTTTCCCCATTGACGAAGTAACACGAAGAATCTCACTCAAATTCACTCGTCTCCTCAGTTAGTAGGCAAAGGCTCGATTGATCTTCATGGACTTCAGGCAGCACAAAAACTTCACAATTCCCTAAGCCTGGATTCCACCGAGGTCTTGCGCACATTTTGGAAACCTCACTAGTGTTAGCCTCCAGTGGTCTTTAATTAACCGCTCATAGGAACTGTCATTTCGTTTTCTTTGGGCATTCAATTTCGAGGAAGGCAGTGGACTTCATGTCTCTGTGAACCTGTCTGCACTCTGTTACCTTGTTCAGATGCACATCAAATGAACCCATTATACGCCCAATGACCATGAAGTGGTTAGCAAGTCATCGAACATGATAATGAAGCCTTTTGGACAATTCATGTGAGTAAGTGTGTGTGTGTGTGTGTGTGTGTGTGTGTGTGTGTGTGTGTGTGTGTGTGTGTGTGTGTGTGTGTGTGTGTGTGTGTGTGTGTGTCCACTTCTGAGAGTAGGAGACGGTAGACAGAGAGAGATACTGATATTGATATTGATATATTTATTTGATTTTTAGAAAGATACAAGTTTGGTATACATACAGATGTAGTGAGCCATTCGTCCATTGAGCTTTTGCTCTCTATGGACTTATTTTGGATGTTATTATATGTAAAGGCGAAGCAGTGAAGCCGAACAACTATTTACATGTTTCAATTATTTACATAAGTCTGTTGCAGTACGTAAGTTTAAAGAAAATTAAAGCAATAGTACCCAAAAAACAATAACAATAACTGTAATAATAATAATGATAGCAACAATAATAATAATAATAATAATAATAATAATAATAATAATAATAATAATAATAATAATAATGATAATAGTAATATCAATACTAATACAAATTCTAATACTAATACTAACACTACTACTACTACTACTACTACTACTACTACTACTACTACTAATAATAATAATAATAATAATAATAATAAAAATAAAAATAAAAATAATAATAATAATAATAATAATAATAATAATAATAATAATAATAATAATAATAATAATAATAATAGCAATAGTATAATGATAATAACAATATTAGTAATAATAATAATGATAATAGTAATAATAATAATAATAATAATAATAATAATAATGATAATAATAATAATAATAATAATAATAATAATAATAATAATGATTAATAATAATGCAGCATATCTAAGTAATAAGTCATGTTAATTACATATAAATACACCTTAACATATAAATATGTTAATATAATATTAATATTAATAATAATATTAATATTAATAGTATCACAAGAGGAGGCAGTAGACACCTGCCGAAACGATAATTACTCCCAGTGAGGTCTAATGCACTGTTCAGGGGGTGCTGTGAACTTATCATTAAACCCAGCTGTGACCTCACTGAACGTTTCCCTTTGTGTCTCACAACAGAAGGGGGCAGTCACAGCCTGCCCTCTAAAGACAACTCTCTTCCTCCACACAAAACTACAACCACCTAATAACACACACACCCTTCACTCAAAAATTTTAAAATCATCATGGCGACTCCTACACCAGCCTCGGAGTCCCCATCTGGGGAGGGGACCATAAATGTCCCCAGGTCAGACTGCCTTTCTGTCGACGACCCTAAGTGTCTTGACACCCTCCTCAACTTTTTCTTCATTAACTTCTGTAACATTCGCGGTCTAAGATCTAATTTTCAATCTGTACAACACCACCTCTCCTCTTCTAAACCTCATCTTCTTTTCCTCACTGAAACTCAGGTGTCTGAGGCAACTGACAGTAGCCCCTTTTCTGTTCCCTCTTACTTTGTCTATCCTCATTTTCGATCCAAAGCTGGATGCTGCGTTTCGAGTTTTCCACCATCTGGTCACAGAGTCACTCTCATACTAAATTTATCTGTGCTGTATACCTCTCTCCTAACTCCTCTGATTATAAGAAATTCTTTGACTACTTAACTTCCAAAGTGGAGCACATTCTGACCCTCTTCCCTTTTGCAGAGATCTCCATTCTTGGAGACTTCAATGTTCACCACCAGCTTTGGCTTTCCTCTCCCTTCACTGACCATCCTGGTGAACTAGCCTACAACTTTGCTATCCTTTATGACTTAGAACAACTGGTGCAACACCCTACTCGTATTCTTGACAGTCTTGGAGATACGCCCAACATTCTTGACCTTTTCCTGACCTCTAATCCTTCTGCCTATTCCGTCACCCTTTCTTCTCCGTTGGGCTCCTCCGATCACAATCTCATATCTATATCTTATCCTATCGCTCCAATCTCTCCTCAAGATCCCCCTAAGCGAAGGTGCCTCTGGCGTTTTGCCTCTGCTAGTTAGGGGGACCTGAGGAGGTATTTTGATGATTTTCCTTGGAATGACTACTGCTTCCGTGTCAGAGACCCGTCTTTGTGTGCTGAGCGCATAACAGAGGTGATAGTGTCTGGCATGGAGGCGTACATTCCTCACTCTTTTTCTCGTCCTAAACCTTCTAAACCTTGGTTTAACACAGCTTGTTCTCGTGCTATACATGATAGAGAGGTGGCCCACAAAACATATTTAAGCCTTCCATTACCAGAATCTCATGCACTTTATATTTCTTCCCGGAACCATGCCAAGTCTGTTCTCCAACTAGCCAAAAACTCCTTCATTAACAGAAAATGTCAAAACCTTTCAAGATCTAACTCCCCTCGTGATTTCTGGCATCTAGCCAAAATATCTCCAATAACTTTGCTTCTTCTTCTTTCCCTCCTCTGTTTCAACCAGATGGCACCACTGCTATCACATCTATTTCTAAAGCTGAACTCTTTGCTCAAACCTTTGTTAAAAACTCTACATTGGACGATTCTGGGCTTGTTCCTCCCTCTCCTCCACCCTCTGACTACTTCATGCCACTTATTAAAATTCTTCGCAATGATGTTTTCCATGCCCTCGCTGGCCTAAACCCTCGGAAGGCTTATAGACCTGATGGGGTCCCTCCTATTGTTCTCCGAAACTGTGCGTCCGTGCTTGCACCTTGCCTAGTCAAACTCTTTCAGCTCTGTCTGTCAACATCTACCTTTCCTTCTTACTGGAAGTTTGCCTACATTCAACCTGTTCCTAAAAAGGGTGACCGTTCTAATCCCTCAAACTACCGTCCTATTGCTTTAATTTCCTGCCTATCTAACGTTTTTGAATCTATCCTCAACAGGAAGATTCTTAAACATCTATCACTTCACAACCTTCTATCT
This sequence comes from Scylla paramamosain, assembly GCF_035594125.1. Lineage (NCBI taxonomy): Eukaryota > Metazoa > Arthropoda > Malacostraca > Decapoda > Portunidae > Scylla > Scylla paramamosain. The sequence continues at coordinate 11,275,003 of NC_087194.1, forward strand.
GATCGCCAGTATGGGTTCCGTCAAGGCCGCTCTACTGGTGATCTTCTGCCTTTCCTTACTGAGTCTTGGTCATCCTCTTTTAGAGATTTTGGTGAAACTTTTGCTGTTGCCTTGGACATATCAAAAGCTTTTGATAGAGTCTGGCACAAAGCTTTGATTTCCAAACTACCCTCCTACGGCTTCTATCTTTCTCTCTGTAACTTCATCTCAAGTTTCCTTTCTGACCGTTCTATTGCTGCTGTGGTAGACGGTCACTGTTCTTCTCCTAAATCTATTAACAGTGCTGTTGCTCAGGGTTCTGTCCTGTCACCCACTCTCTTCTTTCTCTTCTTATTATTCATTAATGATCTTCTAAACCAAACTTCTTGTCCTATCCACTCCTACGCTGATGATACCACCCTGCACTTTTCCACGTCTTTTCATAGACGTCCAACCCTTCAGGAAGTAAACATATCACGCAGGGAAGCCACAGAACGCTTGACTTCTGATCTTTCTAAAATTTCTGATTGGGGAAGAGCAAACTTGGTATTGTTCAATGCCTCAAAAACTCAATTCCTCCATCTATCAACTCGACACAACCTTCCAGACAACTATCCCCTCTTCTTCAATGACACTGAACTGTCCCCCTCTTCTACACTGAACATCCTCGGTCTGTCCTTTACTTATAATCTGAACTGGAAACTTCACATCTCATCTTTAGCTAAAACAGCTTCTATGAAGTTAGGTGTTCTGAGACGTCTCCACCAGTTTTTCTCACCCCCCCAGCTGCTGACTCTGTACAAGGGCCTTATCCGTCCATGTATGGAGTATGCTTCACATGTCTGGGGGGGTTCCACTCATACTGCTCTTCTAGACAGGGTGGAATCAAAAGCTTTTCGTCTCATGAACTCCTCTCCTCTAACTGACTGTCTTCAGCCTCTCTCTCACCGCCGCAATGTTGCATATCTAGCTGTCTTCTACCGCTGTTTTCATGCTAACTGCTCTTCTGATCTTGCTAACTGCATGCCTCCCCTCCTTCGGCGGCCTCGCTGCACAAGACTTTCTTCTTTCTCTCACCCCTATTCTGTCCACCTCTCTAACGCAAGAGTTAACCAGTATTCTCAGTCATTCATCCCTTTCTCTGGTAAATTCTGGAACTCACTTCCTGATTCTGTATTTCCACCTTCCAATGACTTGAATTCCTTCAAGAGGGAGGTTTCAGGACACTTATTAATCAATTTTTGACCACTGCTTTGACCCTTTTATGGGACTGGCATTTCAGTGGGCATTTTTTTTTTATTAGATTTTTGTTGCCTTTGGCCAGTGTCCTTCCTACATAAAAAAAGAAAAAATATATATACAGAGCTTAGCGAATACAAATTAAATGACATGTATGCTACACATATATGACAAATTTTTGACAAGGATGTCAAGATATCAGTGTCACATGTAAATATTTAAAATGTTAATAGTTACTGAATACTGTTTTCATAAGTTTTCTTTAAAATGAAATGAAATTGGTATCCGTAGTGAGTGACTCAGGTGTTCCATTGTTGAGAGCCTCTGAAGGGAAGGCTTTGTTTTGCGTGTTAAGTTCTATACAGTGATAAGCGAAAATGGAAAGGTCTGCGTGTAACATTGGGAGGAAATAGTGTGAAACCTTGGTCTGTGGTGAGGGAGTGTAAGAACTTATGAATAAATAGACTGGTTTGTACTTTAATAATGTCAGGGACAGTTAATAACTTGTGATTACTTAATAATTCTTTCGTATGCGCGTATTGACTTTTGAGAAACATTATTCGAAGCAGCTTTTCCTGGGAGACCAAAAGACTATCAGTGTATATGTTATATGCTCCTCCCCAGATTGCACTGCAGTACTGTAAGTGAGGATACATTAATGAAAGATAAATTTGTCTTAAACATTTTCCACTTATAAATTCCCAAAGTCTAAATATAACACCGGTTAATACAGATATTTTAGAGTTAATGATGTCAATGTGATCTTTTCATTTCAACTTATTATCAAGTTATCCCTAGAAACTTACATTCAGTCACTTCATTTATTAAAGCATTATCTATTGTTATTGGTGGACACAATGGGTGAGACATAAGAGGGCTTGTCACCATGAATTTTGTTTTATTTATATTTAATGTTAATTTGTTACTCTTTATCCACATAGATATTTTGTTTAATTATCGATATTATTACTCTGTGGGAAAACTGTAGTGTCATCTGCATATGAAATGAATTTAAGTTTATCACTTGAAGAATAAAAGTCATTTATGTATATAAGAAAAAGTAGCGGTTGTAGGAGGTGAACTGTTTCCTGTGTGATAAATAACTATGAAACCATTTATGAGCGTTACCTCGTATTCCATACACAAGCAATTTTTGTAACAAGATGTTGTGAGATATTGTCTCGAAAGCCTTTGATAGATCACAAAAAACCGTGAGTTGACACAATTCAGCATCCATAGCATTATACATGTTCTGGCAGAGATGGTGGACAGCTAACTCAGTCGAATATTTAGGTCTGAATCCGTATTGTGATTAATTAAATAGTGAATGTTTAGAGAAGTAATTCATTAGCCTGGAAGCCATTATTTTTTTTTTTTGTAAATTTTGCTATAATTAGATGAAATAGAGACTGGTCTATAGTTATCGATTACAGAATGATCTCCTTTCTTGAAGATTGGCACTGTACGGGATATTTATAAATGATTTGGGAAGCAACCTTCTCGTAAAGATTTGTTAATGATAAAAACTAAAAAAAGGTGAAATTATGTTACTGCATTCTTTTATAATTGTGATGTTAATTTCATGGTGCCCAGATGAAGAACCTTTAATGTGTTTGATGATGGAGTTAACCTCAGTTAGTGTTGCTGGCCTTAAAAAGAAAGAAAAAGGGACTTGGGGAAGCATATAATCCTTATAGCAAAACTGAATATCACTATAGTTCCTGGTCAGTGAATTACCGATTGAGGTAAAGTGGTCATTAAATGCCTCTGCAATAGCCTGAGGATTATTAATTGTGGTGTTTTTATGCACAAAACAAGATGGTAGTTGGAGTGTTTGGTAATGAGTGTGTGTAGCAGTAGGTAGATTGGATTATCCATACCATTATTTACTTAAGGAGTACGTTTTGTGTCACTCTGAAAACTTTGGTGCTGGATGAATGAGAGCTCTTGTGTAAATAACATCTCGTGAATATTTTACCTTTAGAGATTTAGGGAGGAAGGGAGGGAGGGAGGGAGGGAGGGGAAATGATGGCGTAGGGAGGGAATGTAGGAGGACGTAAGAGAGGCAGGGAATGGGGACGGAGGGAGGAGGGCGGGACAGAGTGGAGGGAAGGCAGGAGTACCAGCCCTTCCTCCAATTCCTCTTCCTTCTAACCTTAAAGTCAGTCAGCCAATCCTTCTATCTGTTGAGATTCTTACTTTTCAAAGCATTTCCCGTTTATTTTTAATGATATTTGAATGACCTTCTCAGGCTTGACGAGAATTGATGTTTGCGTCTGTTTCATGGTTCAATATATACTTTCGTATATATTTCGTCGTGGTGGAAGAGTTGGTAGCCCTGCACATGTCCATCCGAGAATTACGTCACAGGTGGGCACAAGCCGCAGTCATTCGCCGGCGCCTCCCTGCAGTCTCAGGTAGCAGCGGCGATGCGTAGTGCTGTTGCTTTGTACTGAGTGAGCGTGAAAGAACCCTCGTGACGATATATGGTGATGGACGTGTGGGCCTTTACGTTGTGGAAATAGAAGGTGAGATTTGTCTCGATTTCCACCGCAGTATGAGTTAAATTGAGGTGAAGGAGTGAGAGAACTATGCGGGTAGTTAGTAGGTAGGCTTGTTTGCTTGCGTCTTGTCTTGACTCTTGAAGCTCTCCGGGAGTTGTAATCAATGTTAATGCTTTGTTGCTTATTAAACTTAATGATCCCAGAGGCAATATCGTACATGTGCAAGGTAGGTGTGATTGCAGGGAGTGGTGTTACGTTGGAAGTAGGGGGCAGGAAGAAAAGCCACACGCACGCTCTCTAGCTGTATTTCACGAAGACGAGTAAACAACAATGCATATAGGAAATATAGGCGGATAGGCGTACTGGTGGAGGTAGGCAGGCAGGGGCATGAGAGGTCAGGCGGGCAGCTGCTCTCTGGCTTCCCTGTTTCGTCAGGTTCGTAAATCACCTCGCACACCCTCGCTTCCCCACCTCCACGTGAATCCACTCATTACATACATACTTATCAAGCAATTACAACGTTACTAAGTACAAATCGGGCCCAGTATTCTGGTCGTTACAGTGGGAAAACAGTGGTGGTGGTGACTATCGGAAGAGCGAAGTGACGGAACAAGCGGTAGCGGACAGGAGTACCAACCTTTGCGATACATTTGTGCTCTGCTTCCATTTTCTATTTCGTATATTATATTTCAGTGTGTCTTAAACGATGTTCTGCCGTACCACTCACTACTGTATTTAGTCGTTTCATTCATTTTGTTGTTCAGAGTGAAGAAGATTGTAAAAATGTACTTTTGAGGCATTACAATATATACCAGCGCTGAATCTTATTTCGGATATGTTGGCACCCTTCAATGTCGATGCAAATATAACACGTAGGTAATAAGACTAATGGAATTCTGCCATAAGTACTGCTTATTTGTTATGTGTGAAGTGACAGAAGCACGTGCAAATCTTATTCTGAATCTCTACTTTCGAAATAAAAGATGCGTGTTCATGTTGATTAAAGTGGGAGAGAGGAAAGGAGGAGAAGGATAGAAGGATCTCGTCTCCTCGACTTTTAAAGCTCCCTCCCTCTGGCTCGTTACTTTGTGGTGTTTATTCGGTGTTTGTTCAGCTTAACTGTTCCATTGGCATTATCTATTAAGTAAGGTAGATACTATAGCAGTGGTGTAGTACTGATTGATCTGATGGTGGTTATCTATGCTAGTGGAGAACCAGCTGCGCAGTAACTGTTCCCCTCAACAAGTCTCATTTTAGCGTAAATCAGATTATGTCACGATTGCGTTGTTGAAAAATGGATATCCGCACTCTCTTCGCCTCTTACTTTCTATTCCATTTCGACAGTACCTTTTGTAGAGGACGGTGATGTCTCGGGGTGTGTTGGCAGCGGTGCGCGTCGCCATCATCGGTGACATGATCAAGTCTGCTGGGGAGAAAAATAATGCTGCTTCGGTGCTTTTTTTTTTTTTCTACTTACTGACTACTTATTATTTATGTGGAAATATAAATTATTTATGTGGAGAGAGAGAGAGAGAGAGAGAGAGAGAGAGAGAGAGAGAGAGAGAGAGAGAGAGAGCGAGCGCAGTAGATTACGGACGCATCATATTATTCTTTGGATTGTTTACTTTGCAGGTATGCGAGCATGCGTATTCTCTCTAACACTAGCCTTGCGAATGGTGATAAACATGGCCAGTTTTAATAATGGTGATGGTACATGCTTGCTTTCACTTCATCTTGAGCAATGAAAGGCGTGTTTATGTTGTGGAGTGTCTGGAGTGAGCAGGTCTGTGATACAGGCACTAAGGGAATGTGTGATGAGGCGGGAGAGCTTAGGGAAAGTTGTGCGTTGTCATGTCCAGCTGTGTACCTTCTGCATCACTGCCCACTCACTGTTATGTAGGTTAGGTTAGGATAAACTTGTATTAGGAGATGGGGAAATGTTAGGGGCAGGATAATTTAGGCTAGGCTGAGCTTGAACATATCAAGTACCCAGCGGTGACCTCCCTCAACGTTTCCCTGTTAGGTTGTCTCACAACACAGGGGGGACAGTCACAATTGACTTCCTTAACGCAATTCTACTTCATTCACCTAATACACTCGCATCCTTAATTCAGAATTTGTATATTAGTTTTGGTTAATCCTTCTGGCTCGTTTTCCTTGGGGATTGACACCTCATTGGACCTTTTTTATATATAAATTTAGTTGTCCTTAGTCATTGCCCCATTTACAATAGAAAAAAAAAAGTGATCGGTTAAGACAGGCTAAAGTCACCATGTTGGAAGATAGGTTTGACTACATTAAGCTAAGCTTGTGTCAAGAGATAGATTATTAATGTTTGATTGTGATTGATTTGTGGGTTACGTTAGGTTAGCTTAAAACTGTCATAGGATACTTGTACTACTTATATTAGTATTTGATTTACCGTGTGGTTGACTTGAGACGCTGCAGCAAAGTCAGTGAATCAGCAACTCCCGCTAATCGTCCCCTGCGTGTGGACAGTTTGCATTATGGATCAGTTAGCATGACAAACACTTCACTTCCCTCCCCGTGATCAACTGGAGGCGAGGTGTTGCATCAAGGGAGGCAGTGAGTGGGCGTGCCATTCACTGCTTCATTTCCCAAAGCCATAACTTGAAATGCAAGACAATTTAGCACAGGTAACAACAAGGGGACGCCATAGTAATGAGTACACTACATTTTCTTTCTACATTTTCTTTCTATCACCGTCTCATGCTTACCATATCAGAGAGAGAGAGAGAGAGAGATGTGTGTGTGTGTGTGTGTGTGTGTGTGTGTGTGTGTGTGTGTGTGCGCGCGCGCATTATCCTCAACTGTATCAAATATTCTGTTCAGTAATCCCCCGCCACACACTACAGCACACACAAACTCAATTTTCTCTTAATGGAGTGGAGTGAGAGTAAACAGTGAGGTGGAGCTTGTTACGTGGCCTTGCTGGGTAGTGGACAGTGGACATCCTGCCGAGTGCCGCTTGATAGGGTCTCTCTCTCTCTCTCTCTCTCTCTCTCTCTCTCTCTCTCTCTCTCTCTCTCTCTCTCTCTCTCTCTCTCTCTCTCTCTCTCTCTCTCTCTCTCTCTCTCTCATATTTATATTAGAAGAATCCAACTTTGGGAATGAGAATAATTCGTTTTTTTTTTTTTTTTCGTGTTTCTAGTATTTGATTTATGTGGATTTTACTTTAGTTAATTTAATGTTGCTTTGGTCATTTATTTGTGGAAACTTATTTTGTGGAAGTGTGAGGAAGAAGAACAAGCTTACTAATTTAAGAAGGATATTGAAAGCCAGTCATTCTTCCCCTTTCATGTGATTTTGATATACTTAATCCTTATAACGACTTGCTTATATTGAAGGTTCAGCCTTGCATCATAAGCTTGGGAAGATCAATTATGCAAAGGAGGGAGAGGAATATAATATTAGTTTGGATGCTAGCAGTGACTGATTGTCTTTACCTAATCCTTGTAATTTCAACACTTGGTGATGTTCATACTGGTATGATGTCTTCAATGAATCTTACAGGAGGTCAGAGGTGCTTGCAATGGGATATGACTAGGAAATCTTACAGTATTAAAGTGGTATATTTTTAATGCTTTCTCAAATACACTTGTTTTACAGAGAACAAGAATGGTGCCTCATATTTCTTAGAACACTTGCGTCAAGGTGAACACAATTATTATCTTTCAGAGAAGAGCAGGAAACGGGGAAAGTAGTTAGGAAGTTAAGTAGAGTTTGGATGGTGTTGACAATAGTAGCTACACGTGATGCAGAAAGGCAGGACATTTTTACGGATATGGTGATAATAGGGAATGGGAGAAACGAGGTCACCTGGATCATTTAGGAAAGTGGAAAGTAGGTCAAAAAAGACAAAGATTTTAGAAAACGGCAGACATTGAAAAAATGAAAATACTTGCTAGAGTATTCATCTGCTGCTGCTGCGGTACTAAAAAAAAAAAAAATGAAAAGCAAAGTTGAGCTTGTTATCGTCACACCTCATGACACAAGAACAGAGGGCTCCAGTACGAGACCTTGTGTTTGTAAGAGTTAAGAAATATAAGTGATCCTCGTAATTAATTCAGTGAGGGTCGTTAGTCTGCCAAAACATGCGGGAGTGAGCACCTGATTAGCCTTGGTAATACGATGATTGGCTGCCGACTAACTCACCTGTTTAATTCATTCCGTTCGTGCCGCCATCACCACGTGTAGTGCACATGTGGGGAGTCCTTGGGCACTAATTACCATGAGAGAGAGAGAGAGAGAGAGAGAGAGAGAGAGAGAGAGAGAGAGAGAGAGACTAAGCTGCTGCTATTATACTCGGAAACTTAAATTTCCTAGTGTTGAGGGGTACTGACCTTCCTTGATTGCCTTTTTAGTGTGCCTCAGCATCAGTGTTTGGTGCTCCCAGCCACCGGCAGTGTGTTGAGACTTAAAAGTGTCCATGTAACGGTGAATTATTTATGGGTCAATGTTTTTAAAAATTGTGTTTTTGATTTGCTTTTTATTCTCTTAGTTGAGGGACGGGGAACACTTAATGGGTGGTTGACCATCATCAGGACCGCCATTCCACCACATTCATGGCCACCCTACCCGCGCTCATCCAGTCACGTCCCCATAGTGCAGCGCCCCTCATCTGTATGTATGCTGAAGAGACACGGAAAAATTAACACTCGTATCTCTGTGAAATATTGTGCGCCATAAAGTCTCTTGTCCTCTACGGCTTTTTTTTTTTATTCCTTCCTATAATATTTATAGAAGAGTCCTCTTGCCACACATAAAACTGGGTATTCATGTATATTGTTACGGTAGGATCAGGAACGTGGAAATAAGGATATTTAACTGTGTGTGAAGTGTTGTGCTGACTAAAGTAGTGTGTAGTGCCTCATCAGATAGCAAGACAGTGTTGGAATGCTTCAGGGAGATAAGGGGAGGGGGGGCGACAGGGATCCAGTATGCAGGAGGAGAGTATTAGGAACCGGAGCAAATGCAAACTTGTTATAGTCACCCTGGAGTGGATTCCAAGGAACGGCTGGTGGACTAAATAAAATTAATTCATACAAGACATAGCCATTGGGTTTTTTTTTTCATGTTGGGAAGGATATTCACTACGATTACCGTATAAAACTGCAACACTTTTTTGTTTTTATCTTGCCACCAAAGCTGTCATTTGTTTACTGACTTACATAACACACTGTTGTTCAACTCTAGACTTTTAATTTTAATTTTTTATTTTTTTTTTGTCGCTATGATTAAGTGGTTAAATTACGATTTGTTATTAAGGTACGAATGTATATTTGTTACTTCATCACCTGAGTGTGGAGTACAGGTGCATCACAACACCTCCCCACCTGTCACAGTACTTAACACAGGCATGTCTTCCACTAACCATAACAAAAAAAAGAAAAAGAAATAAGTAAATAAATAAAATGAATAAAAAAAGAGGAAGAAAAACGAACCAATCAATTGAAGCAGCCAGAGGCATTCGTGGAGACACAAGACACAGCGCAGTCTGACCCTGACCATTGTCACGCGAACAAAACTGGTGCATTTTTTACTTCAGTTTGAACTGCACCGAATGTGACATGTGGACAAGGACGGCCAGGGAGAACGTGTCCCCACTGAATCTGACTTAGATGAGGACGCACAACATTATCAAACATTTCTACGTCTTATCGCAACATTTCACAGGCTGTAGTAATAGTCATTGTAGTTTTCTAGGTCTTTATTGGGATTTTAATTATTATTTATTGGGATTTAATTATTATTTAACCCAGACTAATTATCAGTGTGGCCTTTGATAACAGGTCTCTGATTAAGCTTGTTCACTGCTTATGACACACAGCTTTGTATGATGAACTACTCTCTCATTTCCTTCCCTTCATTACATAATGGAAAAAAAATTCTTCTACTGTAATTTGCTGTCTTGTACATACGTATGTGATTATTAAAATTGTGTGCAGTACTTTGTGTTGCAAAGTTTAGCGCATTACAGTGAAAAAAAAAATCTATTTTCTTTATCGTAGATGCCTGTTATAGTTACATACAGTGCTTTTTAGTGTCATAAACTGCAGCATTAACACAGTAAAATAGCCAAAGAAAACTCTCATAACTCACAAACACGAAGCAGCATGTACACACACGTTCCCCTTGCTCGTGCCGTGTCAGTGTGTGCATGTGATGGCGCGATGCATCTCCCACCAACCTGGACGCCACAGCCTCCTTATTTTTCATTACTGGCGCGTAGAGTGCGGGATAACTCACAGCTTGCAGGGGGAAATTGATGGCACCTGTATACAAGGTGGAAGATTATTTATACGCGTGGTATATTGACAGAGAATTTGTAGGTGGCGTGTTTAGTAGGTAGGAGAGAGAGAGAGAGAGAGAGAGAGAGAGAGAGAGAGAGAGAGAGAGAGAGAGAGAGAGAGAGAGAGAGAGAGAGAGAGAGAGAGAGAGAGACTAATTTACATCATACTAAATGGAACGAATAATTTTCAGTATTCATAAACGTTGCTTGTTTTAAGAATAATTTCGTTGGCCAGTGGTTAGGTTAGGTTTTGAGTTAATTCCCTCACCGTCAGTCACGTTCGCGCCAATGCTCCACTCAGCACACTTGTCCCTCTGTGCGTTCCCGGGGCGACAGTTGTTGGGTAGAGGGACGTGAGAAGTCACGGGATTTCTCTTGCACGTTGAAAAGCTTGGCTGATTGCAAGGACGGGGGGATGGTAACGTGAACTTGAATATTGCTTGTCCAGTAAATGGCATTAAATCTTACGTTCATTGTTCTTTGGGTCGTAATAAAAACATAGATATATATTTCTATAAAAGTAAACAAAAAAAAATCTTATGAATAGTAACAATAAAACAAAATTCTAATGACAAAAGAAAAAAAATGAAAATAACTGTCCTATGAAGGGTAATTGAAGACTTAAGTTAATTTTCATACGAATAATAACGAACACTTAAACATTTTGTACTATGAAAGAAAAAGTCAAACTGGAAATTCATTGGCCTTTTGTTAATACGTCAAGTAAATTGGCCGGTTAATGAAAAAAGATCGAGACAAAATACTTGAGCTCGATACTAGATTGCACTTGACGTGTCCATTATTTACCTGTGTTGCTCCTCTAATAAATATAAATCTCCAGGTAAAATAATATAACCATTTCTATGCCGTACATGTCAGAGAGAGAGAGAGAGAGAGAGAGAGAGAGAAGTAAAAATGTAAATGAAAACGGCACATAAATGAAAGAAATATGAGATAGAAGCAGGTACCAATCTTAAAAAGGAACAAAAGAAAAGAAGGGAGAAAGGGAAGAACAGAAGCATGGAATAAGGAATATTGATAAAAGTAAGACACAAGGCAGTAACTTAACTAATGAGGATAATACACCTTTGCGTAGATGAGTGGAACGGACTAAGTAATCATGTTGTTAGTGGTGGGACATTAGGGAGCTTTAAGACAAGATCAGACGGGTTTATGGATGGGGATGATAGGTGGAAATAGGTGGGTATATTTCACACAGGGACTGCCACGTGTAAGCCTGGTCGCTTCTTGCAGCTTCCCTTATTTCTTATGTTCGTTCCTATGACTCACTCACTCTCTGATTCTGCGTCGTCATTTTACACTTAACAGAGCTTTGTTATTTTTTCCCACCCAACCCAAAATATCAAAGAAATATTCAGTTTTGCGAATACGTGTTAGATTGATAAATCTTAAAATATTTAAGTGCTGTAACATTGACTACATTGGCGGCTGCAGAACTACAGACAGACATGAAGACGGAGAGAGAGGAGAAAAGCGATAAGGAAACAAGAAGAACTAGAATGAAAAAGTCACTTTGAGTAAAATAAAGATGAAAGGAGACGAAACTGGAAGATGAGAATGGAAAGAAGGTGATGATACACAGTACGTTTATTGTCAGTGTTAAACCTGCATTCATACTCTCTCTCATCATAACATTCTGAATGTTTCCTTTGAAGGCAACAGGCAAAGGTAATGGATTCCCGACAGGTGGGGAGTGGGTACATGCCCGCTTCACGCTGCCCGTATCAGGGGAGCAAATAATTTGATGCTCTGGTGACAAGGGCCTCGGGTCAGGCTAGACAGGCCTGAGACCATCAAGGCCTCAGGGTGTTTGGGCCACAGGTCACTTGGTAGCCAACCACTTGGTCCACAACATGTTTCTACATTCAGATGTCTTGACTGCTCATCCACCCACTCACCCACCTACTCACTCAATCACGTACACTCATCCACTCAACCACATCCGCACCCAACCACTCAACCACATCTGCACTCAACCATCCAGCCGTCCACTAATGGCGTCCAGGAAGCTGTCGCTCCGGATGGCGAGCCACGGGACGAGGATCATATAGGCCAGGGCCGCCACGACATTGAGGAAGGGGCGTGGCCACCGCCTGCTGCCCTTCGCTGCCCCACCACGCCGCCCGTGGGTGGGCAGGGGCACCTCGGTTACCCCCGCCTCTGACACACCACGGTGGCGAGGCGCGGCAGTGCATTCTGGGAAGGCAGGCAGGTTCCAGTGTGGAGAAAGCAGGCTGGTGTCCTGCTGCTTGGCCCACTCAGCAGGGCAGGTAGCACCAATAGCAGCAGTACCAACGCTGTGCTGCTTCCACCAGTGAGGACCTTCGGGCAGCCGCATCTTCTTTATCACAGGCCGAATGCCCTCCACGATGCGCAGGGCACGGGGACTGAGGAGGTCGTCCTTTCTAGTCCACGCCCCGGGGCGTCGCCACTTCGTCGCGGTCTGAGGCTTTATGAAACCGTTGATTTTTATGGCCACTTCTTTCAGCTAGAGGTGCGAAAATGCGATAAGATAGTTTGATGTACTTTTAGTTTGCAAAGAAGGGAGGAAGAGGGAGGGAGGATAAAGCGGAGAAAAAGTGAAAATCTATTATCCTTCCTTCCTTCCTTCATTCATTCATTCATTCCGCCCTTCTTTCTTTCGCAAATCCCGTTTTTTATTCCTTTTTTTTTTTCCTTCGTAGACTTATCTCTATTTTTTTTGTTTGTAAGCTGTCACCTCTCTTTCCTTCCGTATTTTTCCCCTTCCTGTCACTACACCTAGTTTATTCCTTTGAATTGGTCGTAATTTCCTCTTTCCTTTTACGTTTTCTTCTTCAATTCTTCTTTTTTTCTTTATCCTGCTCATTGTTTTTCCTTCCCTTCTTATTCCTTTCATTGTTCTTCGTAATTATCTTCCCTCGTGTCGTTTGCCCGTTTCTTCTTCTGTGTATGTGTGTGTGTGTGTGTGTGTGTGTGTGTGTGTGTGTGCGTGTGTGTGTGTGAGTAATTCTTCTTCTTCATCATGCCTGTTATCCACCATCTCCTTGACTCTTTCCTTCACTTTGATCTTCAAAGCTCATCGTGTCTTCTTTACGTGTGCTGCTTATTCCCCGCCATCTCTTCCTCGCAGTTATTTCCTCGTCTCCCTCGCCGCGACAACACACAGCCCTCTAATTTAGATCTATGAAGGGAAACAAGCAGCTCAGGACATCAAGAGGTTAATGGTCTACGAGTATATCACAGTCTGCTTTAATTGGGACTTAGTGATTGGTATTCACAGAGAGAGAGAGAGAGAGAGAGAGAGAGAGAGAGAGAGAGAGAGAGGGAAAGGAGACTGTAAGAATATATATATATATATATATATATATATATATATATATATATATATATATATATATATATATATATATATATATATATATATATATATATATACCAGGATAACATGAAAAGCACAACGGGAAAAAGTGGAAAAAAAAATCAAAGCATGAACAGCGGAATATATGGAGACACAAGCAAACAAGAAAAAAATACGTAAGTCTATCCTATCTAAAAACACTGCAATTTCGTTTTCTTTTGCTGATATTTACTGTTAAGCTAAACTAATTCTGAACTGAATAGCAGGAAAATACGAGTATGTAAGGACGGCAATATGAAATGACGCTGAAAGAAAACGGAAGTTATAAAATAAGGGGGACTGAAATATAAGCTTTCCTGGGAGAGAATAAAGAGGACAAGTCACCAACAAGGATTATAAATGAAGGAGATTAGTGGAGACTTTCCTTCTGTTGGAAAATAGTAGATGATGACGGTGAAGAGGAGGATGAAGAGGAAGAGGAGGAGGAGGAGGAAGAGGAGGAGGAGGAGGAGGAGGAATACTAATAAAAAAACGATTATTTTAAACTAAGATGGAATATCATTTAGTTTCCTCCACCTTTGCCCGCATCTATCACACTTCCACCACCACCACTTCTCCTCCTCCTCCTCCTCCTCCCTAGCCTTCTCGTAGCTTCCACAGCCCACTCCTTCAACTTTCCCTAGTAAACACTATCTCCTGCTCCTTAATTAGCTTTCCCGTCACCCATTTCCCCTCTCATCACCTGCCTCCTCCTCCATTTCCTCTCCATTTACTCTCCCTTAACTTCCCTCTCTTCCCTCCTTTCTTTCCGTCCCTTCACGCCTCCCGCCTACGTCCTCCCCTTATGATCTCTCTTGTTTACTCTCTCTCTCTCTCTCTCTCTCTCTCTCTCTCTCTCTCTCTCTCTCTCTCTCTCTCTCTCTCTCTCTCTCTCTCTCTCTCTCTCTCTCTCTCTCGGCCGCATGATAGGAAAATGCCCGAAAGTTGATTATGTTACGTGCTTCCCGGTTGAGGAGGAGGAGGAGGAGGAGGAGGAGGAGGAGGAGGAGGAAGAAGAGGAGGAGGAGGAAGAGGGGAGGAGCTGGAGAAAAAGAAGAAGAAGAAGAAGAAGAAGAAGAAGAAATTAAAAAGATAATCCTTGTTGGTGGCAGATCGAACAGAATTCTGCCTACTTTTTTCTTTTCTTCTTATTTCTTCCTTTCGTTTCTCCTCCTCTTCCTCCTCCTACTACTACTTTTCCTATTACAACTTCCTGACTTCCCCTCTCTCCATTTTGTTTCCATGAAGTGAAGAATCCTTACCAGAGAGAGAGAGAGAGAGAGAGAGAGAGAGAGAGAGAGGCTTATGTCCTTACTTAAGTCTCTCAGCTATACACTGTACTGATGGGGCGCCAATTATTTTGTACCTGTAGGCCACTGAACGAAGCTAACTCTTATGATTCAAACGGCACTTCTGGTTTCGCGTCTTTCGTTGTTGGGAATATTTACATGATGGTTGATAGCGTGGTACATGCAGCGGTGATTTAATGTTTATTTTGTAGGATTTGTCAGTTCATCACAAGGGACTGAGTTTGGCTGTGCGTAGGATAATCTCTAACAAAAGTCTGTGTAGCTAATGACACACGGAGCACCGTTGGGTTTTAAAATGTCGTTTCTCAAAGGGATGTGGGACATATCATATAAAATCCTCTCTCTCTCTCTCTCTCTCTCTCTCTCTCTCTCTCTCTCTCTCTCTCTCTCTCTCTCTCTCTCTCTCTCTCTCTCTCTCTCTCTCCAACTTTCGCCCTCTATCATAATACTAAAATAACTGCTGTGTCCTGTCTAATATTTTTTTTTCAGCTTGTAAATCAAAATCAGAGTCTCAGTATCTTACAAGGTCACAGTGTATGCTGTGGCACACGAGACTTGCATCAAAGATGAACAGATCAAGTTATATTTCCGGTAAATGTACACACGTCAGTTTATGAAATGTGTTTTGTAAGATAATGTGTTCTAAACTTAACGAAAGACAGAACATTATTATAAAATGGTGAAATGTTGTTCATCGTTGTGAAATACGAGAATGAAAATAATAATTGTTGCATTTTTATGATGACAAATGTATTAGTCACTGTGTGTGTTTTTATCCCTAACATAATTTGAAACGACTATTCGTCTTGCTATATTTTCCGAAGTGTTTGAAACTGCTGTTTGTCTAGTCATATTTTTCGTAGTGTTTCAAACTGCTATTCATCATACCATCTTTCCTTCGCCTGCATGGAATTTTCAACGATATTTTCATTTATATTTCACAAAGTTTCCCTTCATGCACAAATTTTCTATTACCCTCATTCCAATCCTCTACATTATTTTTTTATCTTCTTACGATTTAGTCTCTTGTTATGAAGCAAAATATCACTTAGCTGAAGGAAATTGTTGGGCTTTTGCAACGAGGAGCATCACACTGCCTCCCCCTCCAACCTCTCTCTCTCTCTCTCACTCTCTCACAGTTTTCCACCAAGGGCAATTTATTCACTGCCACCTGCAACCTCCTTTTCTCTCCGAATTCTCCTTCAGCACTTCTTCCATTTCTCTCGCTCCGCGCCGCTATCTTCCCTTCCCTCCTGCAGACTGTTCCCCCTTCAACTCAAAATCCCTTCTTCACTTCACCAGCTCATGTCTAAAGGGGGGATGAGGGAGGAGGAGGAAGAAGAGAAAAAAAAATGGTTGTTATAATATTGTTTTCATTGACGTGGGTTGCAGTATGTTATTTTTTTTATTATTTTCTCACTTTTCTTTTTACTTACCTGTGTTTTTACCTTCCGCGTCACAAAAGCTGCATTATCGCTATACATCGGCCGTGTTTAGCTTCATTCACTCTCTGCAGTCTCCTAGTTTCCCTGGTTTTGCCTCCCTTCTTTACTTTCTTGAGCCTTTCTCCTTTTCTCTTTGTGTCTGTTCCACTGCCGTTTCTATCCTGCTCCCTTTCACTTTAGCTGTCTTCGAATTTAATAACTCCTTTGACCCTTCTCTTTTCATGCGCCTTGTTTCTCCTCCTCTTCTTCCTCTTTCTCCTCTTACTCTTTTTTTCTTATTAAATTGTTCTCTCTCTCTTGGTGTCCATGAACCACTTTATAATTTATGTTGTTTTAATTTCATAGGAAAATATTGTGAGTTACAACACAATTTATGTGAAGGATGGGAAGGGGGAAGGGGGAGAGTGATGGCTGCGGCTGGAGTAATGAAAAGAAGAGGAAGACGAAGAGAAGGTGCTGGAAAGAGAAGAACAAAAAATGCCACAGTGAATTTTTACTAATCTAAGTGTTGTGTCAGTAAATAAGTGTGTGTGTGTGTGTGTGTGTGTGTGTGTGTGTTAGAGGGTGTTGCATATCGACTCTTTACATATATCTCTTTATGTCTCTCTCGTTTGTCTCTTACCTGCGTGTCTTTCGATAAGGTTTTTCAAAATTTCCTTTCAAGTTATGGAGCATCCGTATCTCTTTGACTTATTTTTCTCATTCCTTTCATCCTATCATCTCCCTTTCCACAGCGCGTTTGCAATCTCTACCCCCCCTCTCTCTCTCTCTCTCTCTCTCTCTCTCTCTCTCTCTCTCTCTCTCTCTCTCTCTCTCTCTCTCTCTCTCTCTCTCTCTCTCTCTGTCTCTGTTTCTCTGTCTCTCTCTCTCTCTCTGACTTCAATTACTTTTTTTTTAACTCTCCTGTCCATTTCATAGCATACCACCAAAGCAAGAGAGAGAGAGAGAGAGAGAGAGAGAGAGAGAGAGAGAGAGAGAAGGGAGTATGAGTCTTGAAGGCTGAGATAGAAGTGGTAAAAGAGAGGTCATCTGCAGTTTGCATTCCATCATCTCTCCCTCTTTCCTTTTCCGCTTCCCAGCCTTCTGCCTCCCTCTCACAGTACGGTGGCTATGCATGGAACCATCAGCTACACAACGTGGTACTGACTTGCGACTCGTGTGTGGCGTATCAGCGTCTTCTGTGGCGAGGCATTCCAGGTCTGGCCTTGTTTTGGTATGTTTCGTATTTGTTACCTTCATCTTTATTAACTATATTTTGATTTACCATTGTTCTCGTTTTAAAAAGTTATGCACTCTCTCTCTCTCTCTCTCTCTCTCTCTCTCTCTCTCTCTCTCTCTCTCTCTCTCTCTCTCTCTCTCTCTGGGAATCATAAGGGGAGAAAAATGGTCGATGAGAGAAATCCAGTAAATTTGATGTTAATGATAATGATGCGGTGATATTAAAATGACGTAATGGAGGAGGATGAGACGTGATAGGACCAGCAATGAGTAGGGTATGATTATACTGGTGATTATAAGTGACAGATAGGACGATAGGAGTTGTGACAGGAAACAGATGAGGGGAAAGTGAGGGATGGTGATGGGCGCTGACGGGGGAGGGGGTGATAAGTGGGGCTAGATTTGAAAGCAGTGATGCATGTGATGGCGCAGCGAGAGAGGAATGGTGGAGAATGGCAATGGTGGTGAAAGAGATAGTGAGGAGTGTGCTTCATGGTGAGAGATGGTGACGGTTGTAGTGGTTATAAGGTGGTGATGAGAGTGATGAGTGTTGAAGGTGATGGTGATGAGATAGTGAAAACACACACACACACACACACACACACCACACACACACACACACACACACACACACACACACACACACACAGGCGATTGGTTCTTTCACACAGATCATTATCGTTGTTTTCGAAATCTGGAATTAAAGAAGAAGATTGGTTTGCAGGAAGAGGAAGAGGAAATAGAGGAATAGAGCGAAGGTTTGTTTTCTAGGGAAGATGAATGAGATGGAAACAAATGAGAGAGAGAGAAAGAGAGAGAGAGAGAGAGAGAGAGAGAGAGAGAGAGAGAGAGAGAGAGAGAGAGAGAGAGAGGCAGAAAGACAGACACAGACAGAAATAATTAAGTAAACACAGGACAAAACAATGAGAATAAAAGGATGAAAACGTTCAGGACAAAACAGGAAACTTTTGTAATTGGAAATGCCAAGAAGAAAAGACAGTAATTGTAACTCCTGCGCAAGTTAAGTTTACGTACAAGATGGCGACGGGAATAAAAAAAGAAAAAAAAAGAAAAAAAAAAAAGAACGATATGAGAACAGGAGATGTACGAATGTGGGAAATAAATAAAGAAAATCTGAACGAATGAAGAGCAGTAAAAAAAAAAAAAAAAATGTGAAACACGATATTGAAGTGACGAAATTGAAGGTGGTGCCGTGACGCAAAATTGGACAACAGAAAAACAAAGAGAAATATATAGTCAAAGGAAGTGACAGAATGAGACGCTAAAGACAAAAACAGGGAGCGAGGATTAGAGGACGCTTGTAACTTTGGTGAATTGGAGTAAGAGAGGAAGCAGTGAGGCAAAAGTGAGGGGAATGAGGGGAGAGGAGAGCAAGGCAGCCATTAATCTACAGACAATAGAAGCGTCGCTGCCTTGGGTTAATTACAGTTGTCCTCTGTGTGTGGCTGACGGTCCACCTAGAGTGCGTGTGTGTGTGTGAGTGAAAGAGAGAGAGACAGAGAGCTGGTATACATAAATCCACATAATCCATAGGGGCTGCAATAATCTCATCGTCTTAACTTCCAACATCCTTCCTGCTTTATGATTGAAGGAAGGCGAGTGAAAGGAGGGAAGGGAAGGGGAGGGAGGCCTTACATGAACATCTCATTTTCAAGAAACAACAAAGGGAAAGAAAGATTGAGATAACCCAGAAATTGCCTTTGAAAGAGAGAGAGAGAGAGAGAGAGCGAGAGAGAGAGAGAGAGAGAGAGAGAGAGAGAGAGAGAGAGAGAGAGAGAGAGAGAGAGAGAGAGAGAGAGAGAGAGAGAGAGAGAGAGAGAGAGAGAGAGAGTGTATGTGTGTGTTTGTGTGTGTGTGTGTCCAGCATAAACCAACTCGGTTCAACAATAACACGAAGAAAACTTGTGTCATTTGGGTGGAAACTAAATTATGTCCAGAAACGAGGCGTCTGTCCTGCTCTTTCTGTGCAGTTCCCCTTCTGCATGCGGGCGGTGGAAAGCCTTTCCTCCTTCAAGGTATTTCCACTCATGAGTATAAAGTTAATAGCTTGTAGTTTGAGGGCAGAAGCCACCCTCCTGAATTTTAGCCATAGGACTTTTATTGAAACATTTGCTCAAGAGGTAATCCACCGTGGCATTATTATTGTTTTTTACTGGTTATGAAACATGTCCAGTATAGAAACAGCTGTGTTCCGTCTGTCTGTATGTCTGTTTTCTAATAGTGTGCCTCCATAGTGTTCACAGTCATGCAATATAACTGAACAGGAAGACCATCTTACTGCATATCAGAGGGTGGATGAAAAGTGTATTCCCTGAATGTATCAATGGAAGGTAAATAATGTACAGACCTTTATACATTGAAGATTAAAGGAATACAGAAACAGGTGTCTGCCTCGCAAATGTGGAGCGTTGTCTTATGGAACAGGTTAAGTTAAGACTGAAGTGAGGTGGCAATGTTCTGATGAAAGGGAAACAGAACACTCATTATTGTTGTTTTAGCAGTAGAAAACCAACAACAGAGCAACAGTTTTGATTATCATGTATGTCTTAGGTTAGTTAAGGTTAAGTTACATTAGATTACCTCAACAGAAACAACTTTCAAAAATAGACAAGTATTTGGAATCCACTCCACAGATGGGATATTACACGCCTCTTAGCAAACTGTAATTAAATTCTTTCTCGTTCACCTTTGAAATGCTGATTTTCTGAGGCTATTGTTGGTTACCTAGCAGTGAATTAAAGCAGCAGTAGCAGTTCTTATCTCTTTTCTCTTTCTGATACAAAAAATCCACACAGTTTCTCTACACTGCATGGGACTTCATTTTTTTTCTGATAGCCTTGGGACATTGGATATGGGAGCTTTCATCTCTACTACTACTACTACTACTACTACTACTACTACTACTACTACTTTTCTAACTAATCTTTCTCCCCTTACCACTCTTCGTTCCCTTCTCCCTCCCTTCCTTGTCCTCTTCCTCGTCCTCTCCTTAAGCAGTCTTATCGTCCGTGTCGTCCTCTTCGTCTTCGCCTCCTCCACGCGGTGCATGCCTTCCCAATATCAGTCACAGCGCTGACCTCGATAATTAATGGCCACGGTCGCTTCATCCATCACCCACACCACCACCGCAATAGCTTTATATTAATGGCTGTGGTTACTCGCTATCACTTTAGACATTTACCATGATCATGAATCTGTCATTTAGAGGAATATTCGTGCTTTTGTGTGTATATGCAGGGCGACTAGGAATTATCATGGTGCTGGTGTTATTGTGTGTGTGTGTGTGTGTGTGACAGACGATTAAAAAGAGTAAATATAGGGTGTTGATACATTGTGGTAGTAGTATTAAGTTGTGGTGGTAGTGGTGGTGGTGATGGCGACAGTAGTGGTTAAAGATGTTATTGGCAATGATGCTAGGATTTGTGGTTGTGACTCCGTGTGTGTTGCCAATAGTGAATAACAAGGAGAAAGCATGAGAGGAGGATACTTAACAGCAAACATAAGGAAAGGCAGAGAAATCAACGCTCGAGTATTTTTGAACGGAACTCCGGAGCTGTGTGACTGTGACTGCGTGCACCAATAAAGGGACATGCACGAGCAAGCACAGACAAGGTCACTTACACACACACACACACACACACACACACACACACACACACACACACACACACACACACACACACACACACGTATTGTAAATAAAAAAAGTTCTTTTTCATGGCGTCGCAAGTTTCAGTCATATGCATGCTAACGAGTACATAAACCTTACTTGTTCCTCCCTCCTTGCCTCTCCCTTCGCATCCCTTTCTCCATCCTCGCCTTTTCTTTCACCTCTCCCCTTCTCTCGCTCTCCTTCTCCTACTCCAGAGCTTCTCGTCTTGGACCCTTCTCGTCTCGCAGCCCTTCCCCTCACCGCCTTCTAATTATCATTATAACAGGAGCAAGTTTCATAGAAAGTCGCAGTTTCACTTCCAATTTGTTTCTTGAGACTAAGAGTAACCTACACATTACCTTCCTTTGCACCTTCTCCTCTTTCTCCTCCTCCTCTTTCTTTTCCTTCTTTCCTCCCTCCCTCTCTTCTCTTTTTCTCGTATTACTTGGATTTTGAGCTTCTCTTTTCCTTGCTCTCCTTTCCTTACTGCTGAATTTTCCATACTTTTTGATCACTTAGAAGTAGTTGCGGGAATTAGAGCCAAGGGGAAGCGCATCTGAGAAGACGTGTGTGATAAGAGAAAGCAAAACGAACTCGTGGTGAGGGAAGAGAGATGAAAAAAATGCAAGACAAGTACGGACAGGAGAAAGCGAGAGCCGGAAGAAGGGGAGAAGTTGATAACCTTTTGAGTTTCCTTTGATGCAGTGAGGGAAGTGAAGGATGATTTCATAGTAGGACGATGCAAGGTTATAATCAGCTGTTACTGTAAGAAATCAATGGGAATAATGTCTGTGAGAAAGGAAATTATGTGACTAGGAAGTAACTTAATCATCCCCCCTCTCTCTCTCTCTCTCTCTCTCTCTCTCTCTCTCTCTCTCTCTCTCTCTCTCTCTCTCTCTCTCTCTCTCTCTCTCTCTCTCTAACCCTATGTCGTGTTTATGCCACTCGCTGTTTAATTACTATTTTTCAATAAGTGTGAGGGACGAGAAGGAAGGTGCATGACAGACAGTTTTGCTAATGTTTCCAGTCCTTCGCTCTCTTCCCCTCGCTGGCTTCTCTTTCTCACCCTCCCCTCTCACTCTCGCTCTTCTCCATTTCTTCCTGCTTCGTTTCTGTCTAAATGAACTTGTTTCCTCATTATGGCAGCGCCCAGGGATATCAACTAATTTGGTTGGTTGATGTGTAATGAGCTTTTTGTTCGTGAGTGGTTAGCTGACGTACCGCTCCGCGACTTCCAGATTGGGCAGACACGCAGGCATAACTTGGTGCTGATTGGACGTAAATGATGGGGCTGAATGGCGCTCTGATTGGACAGCATTTGGACGCCAGTGGGAGGCTTGACGAGAGGGGAGAGAACTCGGTGATTGGCTGAGGAGGGATGGAAAGGGATTCTGGTTGGTTGCTTCCCTAATGAAATAGCTTTGTGATTGGTTAGTCTTTCTCCGGGAGCTTCCTTTAGGAGACGAAACTTTATCTCGTCCTTTGATGAAGAAGATTGAGAAAATGAAGCAAGATGAGATAGGGAACAGAATGAGTTTGTTGAAACATTGAGGTTGGGGGGAGAAGGATGAAAGATGTGTAAGGGAAGTAGGTTGATAACGATAACGGCATTACTAACGGAAGAATATAGAGAGGGAAAATTTGAAGAGAAGATTAAACGGAAGGACGGGAAAAGCAGGAAGGTCCGAAAAACAAGTATAAAGTGCAGAGAGCAGAGAAGAGAACAGCAACAAAGAGGTGAGGAAAGAAAGAAGGAAGGAGGGAGGGACTGAGTGATTAGCTGAACGAGGGATTAAAAAAGAAAAAGTTGACTAATGTGATGCGAGTCGTTTGTTCCCTACTGACCTTCACAACCGTTGACCTAATTAGAGACGCATCGTATGTCCGGATGTGGAGGAGAAAAGGAATTTGATTTTGTTAATTACTGTGATGTATATTTGTACACATTGTACATATACTTTTCTAACATGAGGTTATGCTTCACACACACACACAGGAAAAAAACGGAGCTTACTATCACTTAATGAATATAAACAAGGTGTAGGTTGTTTACATGTGATCCAGTGCTATGTATTGTATCTAAGCATGTCATTGTTAAATTCTGTAATCTGACTAATATGTAGAATCTGTGCTTGGTGTTCGCTCTTTATATGGTTTAATCTTTCTACTTTACCTATCAGCACTGACAATTTCTCCCTGCTGAAGGTTAACCTGCATTCATCATGTTCCTAAAAAGGGTGACCTCTCCAATCCCACGAACTACCACTCTGAATCCTTCCTCAGTCTGTAGATTCTTAAGGATCTGTTTGCTCACGATGAATGGCATGAATGGCGAGCCAGTGATGATCATCCGGCTCTCCGCAATGAATCTTGTTTAATCTCTTTTAGGAGTTCTGGCAAAGAAAAAAAAAACTTTTTGCTTTAGATCTGAAAAGCTTTTGATAGAGCTCGGCTAAGATCTAAATTGTAAGCCTTCCTCATACAGTTTCTATACATCTCTTTCCTTTTTGGCTCTTTCCTTTTTGGCCGTTCGTATGTATATGTATATATACACAAGCTCGGTGTGGATGCATGTAAGATTTCGCAATCCGTAATAAAAGAAACGTTAATAACGCGTGTGAAGGAGCAGTAATTCCTGGTGTGTTCATTGGGATGAGAAGAGACAATGTAGGGATTCGCTTTCATGTCTGTTCTTTCTTGAAGGGTTTCAGTTACTGATTATTGTCTGTGAAGGCAGCTTGTTCCAAATAATAGCGAAAATAGATTAATAAGAGGTAGAATAACTGTTTCGTTTTGAAAGCTTTAAAAGGCTGTGGTATAATTTTGTAAAGGGTTTCTCATGAAGCTAGAGTGATCTGTGGGAAATTGTGTAGTTTACATTTAGGTTGCTACATGACTTAGGTTTTAGAAGAATTCTATTAGGTTTCCTTTTTGAACCTACTTTTTTTTTTGGGGGGGGGTAGGGGGGCAAGCCAGGCATGCCCGCGCACGCAGCGGCACCTCTCCTGGTGTCCCGTGCAGCCAAATCCTGCCCCAGACACCTGCTTGGCTGCGCCGCTGCACAGTGACTCGTGACCGCGGCCCATTCTCCTCCAGGGCTGCACATGTAGTTTACATAATTACGTGTTAAAATCAAATTCATGTATGGCAAAACTTTTACTAGTTGATCATCATGGTACACATTTCATGGGAACTAACGACACGATTTGTAAAATTATTAATTGTTGTGACGCATCGTGATAATTTATTATTTATGATCGTGGCTGGAAATATTCTGGTTTACGGTAATAAGTCAATTACTCTATACTGATAAAGACGACAGTGTAAATTATGGAATATTATTTATTGACATGATGCGGTTTTTTGTCTGCTGCGTCACTACCAATATCTAGGAACGCGACAAACATAAAATAAATAAAACCAATAATAAAAGGTTTAGACGTTTAGACGAGGAATTATTGGTTATCCTAAACTTGCGTAAAAAACAGGAAGAGATGCACAAAGTATGATAATAGTTTTTTGTACATTTCATTAAATCTACTTTCCTATGCATTATTGTCTGAACACACATATTTTTTTTACTTTGATATGATTCGGAATGTTTCAAGACGCAGCAGAAACTAAACTGGGCAAGCCGATTGAAGCTTTGGTCTATTTTAACTTCTTATATATATATATATATATATATATATATATATATATATATATATATATATATATTATATATATATATAAATATATATATATATATATAATATATATATATAATAATATATATATATATATATATATATATATAATATAATATATATATATATATATATATATATTATATATATATATATTATATATATATATATATATATTTTTTTTTTTTTTTTTTTTTTTTTTTTTTAGGACAGTAAGGAAGGAGTAGTGTTTTTACAGTTACTTCTTGTCCTTTGCCGTTCTCATATACGCGTAAAACAAGACAACATTCAATTTACTTCACAAACACAGGAGACTCCGCTACAAAATTTAATTTACTGCATGACACTCACAAGATTTAAGTGAAACGCAAATTAATTTAAAACAGCAAATAAGTGTCAGAGTAAGAGAGCATAGAAGTGTTTCCTGGCGCGTCCCCGAAGTTTAAGTGCCTATCATTCTAACTTTCCATCCCTTCCTTTCCTTTTCTTTCCTTCCCTTTTCCTTCTTATCCTCCTTCCTTTCCACAATTTCTACTTACTTTTCTCTGCTTTATCTTAATTTGTTCTTTCCTCACAACCATTCCAAACTTTCTCTCTCTCTCTCTCTCTCTCTCTCTCTCTCTCTCTCTCTCTCTCTCTCTCTCTCTCTCTCTCTCTCTCTCTCTCTCCTCTCTCTCTCTCTCTCTCTCTCTCTCTCTCTCTCTCTCTTCTATCTATCTATTTTTTTTTTGTCTTTTCATTTGTTCCTCTCTTCACTCTTCCTTTCTCTTATATCCTCACTTCACTTCTCCTCCTTTCATTCACATCAAGCTCATTACTTCCTCGATTCTCCTAAGCCTCCACTCTCAACATGCTCTTTACTTCCCTCTCGTCTTTACACACTCCTGCTCTCCCTCCCTCTGTATTTATGCATTTTCGTCTTCTTCTTCTCCTATTTCTTCTCTTTTTTTTTACTCCTTCCTCGCCTTTTTTCTCCTCTTCCATTTCTATAAGTTCTTCTCTTCATCTCATTTTTGACTGTATAAATTCTCTGATCATTTGTTAATTAATGTTTATTGTCCCTATTTTTGTCTCTGTTTTCGTCTATTTGTTTCTGTCTGCCTGTCTGCCTGTCTACCTGAGTGGTTGGTTCTCTCTCTCTCTCTCTCTCTCTCTCTCTCTCTCTCTCTCTCTCTCTCTCTCTCTCTCTCTCTCTCTCTCTCTCTCTCTCTCTCTCTCTCTCTCTCTCTCTTTGCGCCACGTACAGTAAAGTGTCATCGTATATTTGACGCAATGTTCAGTTATTGACTCGTCCTTGCATTCATGTTAATTAAACCATGTCCTCTTATCTTTTACTCAATTTTTTTTTTTCTAATTTACTTTTCAATATTTCCTCCTTTTTTCACTTTTTTTTCTTTTCCATTTATGTCTCCTTTTTTTTACCTTTTTTTTTCTTTTTTTTTTTTGTTAGTTTTGAATGTGTCATGCCTTTTCTATTAACTGAATTTTTTTTTTCTAGTAATCTCCTGTCATTACTTTTATGTTTGTCTTGTCTTTTCTACCTTAGCTTCATCTTTTTTTGTATTTTTTTTTTATTCCAGTGTAATTTTCTGTGGGATTTCTTTTGCTCAGGGACAGCCAGAAAGACCAATAATATGATATCCATTTTATTAAGGTCCCCTCCACTCCATTCCAGGCCCTCGTCATCTCTCACAGCCGTTCCCTGATGGAAAAAAACAATGAATGGGAGAAAAAAAAAAAATAGATGTTTTTTTTTTTTAAATAAGTGGAGATGGGTAAGGTATGTGGTAATGAATATGAGTCAGGAAGAAATTATGAGAGAGAAAGAGAGAGAGAGAACCAGCCATCCAGACGTAGAGAAAGTTAAGTCTTATTTTTATTTTTCTCGAGAAAGTGTATAGTTTGCATCTAAAATTTCGTTTATTTTCATCACAGGTACATGAGGTTGCTCTTCGTCTTCCCCTCTCTGTTTCGTCTCATCAGTGGCGCAGGTGAGCTCTTGATGCAATTATGATAAAACAGGTGAGGAGGGGCAGGCAATCTGTGACTCACCGCGTTTGTGATCTACGTCCTAACTCGATTTCTCCCTTCCTTCCTTCCTTCATTATCATCGTCCCTCTTCCTCCATCATCCTTGTCTCTTGTTCCTTCCCTTTGTGTGTGTGTGTGGTGTGTGTGCGTGTGGTGTGTGTAGAAATTTAACCACCACCTCGCACCATTATGAACGTTCGCGATGACTGCAGTGATGAACGGTGCATCTATTTGTTAGATTGTTTATTGTAAGTCTGTAGGTGAAGTTATCGAGCTGAACACCAAGGCTGCTGTTGTATATTTTGTTGTACACCGGGACAGTTCTGAATACTACAATAGTTTATCCTGCATCAGGATAAGTTTTCTTTTTCCAGAGAAACGAAAGAAAATATATAAGGTGCGTTTTTGGAATGGTAGACTCAAGCATACATATTGGTAGTAAACCACAAAATATATTTTCTCTCTCTCTCTCTCTCTCTCTCTCTCTCTCTCTCTCTCTCTCTCTCTCTCTCTCTCTCTCTCTCTCTCTCTCTCTCTCTCTCTCCTTCACGATGATCATAGTTCATAATATGTCTTACCTATGGGAGCTAATAGTAATCGTAATTGTTAAAATTTTAAAATGCCTGCTGTTGTAATACTGATATGAACACAATTTGAATAGTATATCCCCAATCATTTGCTTCTCTATAGAAGATACTAAAGATTAAAAAAAATAAATAAATAAATAAATAAATAAAAAAGGTGTTTGGAGATAGGTTGGGAATATTATGAATAACTGAGTTATCCACTGATTCTACCCGTTCTCTACGTCAGCATTGAGTCAGGCTATCAGATGACGGTACTGTCGGCAGAGCGGAGTCATGGAAGCTGAAGTCTCTCGCTACCTTAAGAACATAAATAAGGGAAGCTGCAAGAAGCGACCAGGCTTACACGTGGCAGTCCCTGTATGAAATATACCTACCTATTTCCACCTATCATCCCCATCCATAAACCCGTCTAATCTTCCCTTAAAGCTCCCTAATTTGATCAGAGCTTCATGGTTCAGGCTTCTTGAAACTGGTTCATTGTGGGTTTCGGAGCGAGGGTCGAACGCGGGCTATAAGGACAGTGATGCAGGGTATCCTCTGTTTATAAGGGAATCAGGTGATGTATATATGTGTTAGAATCTTATTTAATTGTTTGTGATACGCCTTTTGTTGTTTGAAGCTGAGACGCTCACACGTGACAGACGCCTTCTAACACCTATTGTCCTCTGCTGAATGTACCAGTTAGTGGTCACGGCGGACGGTTATGGCGGCGCGACGTGATTTACGGGAAAAGATCAAAGAAGGAATAGCGTTAGTGTTCACACCAACTCGTCAGACATGGTGTTAAGTGTCGCAGTGCTCTAGTGACGTGAGCCTCAGCTTACATATACATACTTTGCCGGCTACTTAGATGTGTGCAGGGCAAGATTCCCATATTAAGGACCGGCGGCTCCCTAACTTCCTCCCGCGCCACGCCAGGAAACCTCGGTAAAGGTAAGCCAACGATGTACTTTACATGGAGGTTACGTAAGGATAGGCAGCCAAGGGAGGGTCGAGGCGATGGATTAGGTAAGGATGGGTGAGATTTGGCTGAGTTACAAGAGGTTACGCTAATGACCTAATGGGAATGAAGGCGGCGAATCCTTCTGTTAGATTTGAGGAGGAAGCTCCCGCCACTCCCAGTATTAGGACACCTCGCTTTAGAAACAAGATGGTGGTCAACCATTTTCTCACAAAATGTCGGTCTCTAACTTCGTGTCTCACTGAAGTGCGTACTTTTTCCGGTTCAATATTAAGTGAAGTACGTACTTTTATCCCTCAATTTCCCTCAGTCTTCACAGTGCTGCCCACTGCCGCGCTGCTGAAGGTGTTGACGAATACGTAACAGCTAAATATGTTATGACCTTGTCGCCTGCAGCGTTGTTGACAGTGTGACGGCTCTGTAGAGCTACTGCGTGCATAATTAATCTCTAATCCACAATTAACATGCAGTATTATAGCAGTTATATTTTGTCCATTTAAAATTATTATTTGTGATGAAATTAAGTTCTTTTAGATTGTGGGCTGTATTCGTTCCTTATAAAAGAAAATTTATTTTTAAGTATACGTGAGCAGCAGCCCCTGCTGGAGGGAATACTGAGTTGGGGGAATCTGTGGCTCTTACTGTTCTGCTTCATTCAGTTTAGATAAGACGGTGTTGTTTATTATCAAAAACGTCATTGGGGCAACAGGTCCGTTGTTGTATGTTCTTTCCTTTCTTTGTTCCTTTGTGTTCCTTTGTGTTTATTTTCCACCTCCTCATCCATCTACTGCTACTTTTACTGCTCCTGCTCCTCCTCCTCCTCATAAATTAAATCGTAAACTTATCCACCTTCCTTATTTCCTCCTGATTGGTTTCGAACTGAGACGAACCACATAAACTTGATCGTAACTTGTCGGTAAATAAATCACTCTTTGCCTGCCTCGCCTTGGGGGACACTTGAAGTTTCCACCTCTGTCCTCAAGTTGCTGGGGGAAAGTTCGCGCATCTTGCCTTCAGTGACTGGAGAAGGAATGAAGGAAAGGAAGGGAAGGGGATTCGAGCGAGGAGAATAAAACAGTATTATATTCTTTCCTTGTCATTCATAATTTATCACCGAGTATGGATCCCTGAAGGTTTGTAGAAATATAGCGCGTGTTTTATTTTTATTTATTTATTTATTTTTTTTTTTGACACTCACATCCTCCTAAGTTCCACCTTAATATCATTTCTCAACAACAGTTCTTACATACAGACCTGTAGCTGTTCATCATGTGGCATTCAAGTCAGTGTTTTTTTTTTTTCATTTTAAGCGTTAAGTTAGGAGTGATGACGTAAGAGTCCACGTACTTACTAAAAGAACTTGCTAACTTAAAAATAGGAAAACAACACACAGCAGTTTTAAAATAGATGAACAGAAAATAACGCTGACAGTATAATGTAGCCTCCTCGTTGCATTATTTTTCTTTCATACAGATTCATCAACGCCAAGCCAGATAAACATCACACCAGCTTTGCAAACCCATCTGTTTTACATCCTGCCGCCAGCTCCCCTCCGTGTTAAAACATTGGATTCCAGTCGAGGGCCCCATTTCTGTACATTTCTGGCAACAGGTAAATAAATAGATAGATAGATAGATAGATACAGAGATGGATACTGAATAGACAGACTGATAGATAGGTAGATAGAAAGACAAATAGACAAAAATGCAGATAAATAAACAGATAGATTGATAGATGATGATAACAATAGGGGATGTTAGATAGCCTTAAGAACACACACACATACACGCTTATTTATAATGCGTCTGTATAGAAGGAAGTTATGATAAAATTATGCAGGAAAGATGTCCCAGCGAAAGAGAAATGGCGCTGTATTAAATCTGAAAGGAGGAGCAGGAAGAAGAGGAAAATGAAATGGGAAAGTGAGAGAATGCAAAGATTATTCTCTCCCTAATGTTGTTTTTCCCTCCTTCCTGATTATTTATCCCAAGTTTTTTCCTTTTTTTTATTTCATATTTTCTTCTTTCTTTGTTTCTTTTTGACACGTGTCCGTCATCTACACTTTGTGTGTGTGTGTGTGTGTGTGTGTGTGTGTGTGTGTGTGTGTTTTCCGTGTTCTGTCCCACCCTCATTTCCACGCCCGTTAGTTTCACTCTCTTATGTTTTTATTTATTTATTATTTTTTTCTCTGCTTCTCTCCTTCACAATGTTTCCTTCACTTACATTTTTTTTTAATTGTTTATAAGCGAATTTTCATGCCTTTATAGTTAATTTACTTCATGTCATATTTCATCGCTATTTACACATGGAGCTATAGAGCGATTGCCCTAATTGCACATTAATTAATAATGGCTGTGTTGACACGTGGATCGTCACACGGTAGTGCTTGCATCAATATTTTCAAAATGACATTTCATGCATATATATATATATATATATATATATATATATATATATATATATATATATATATATATATATATATATATATATATATAGATAGATAGATAGATAGATAGATAGATAGATAGATAGATAGATAGATAGATAGATATACTTTATACAATTTATCGATTACGGTGTGAGTTACGGCGGAGATATTTTATGAACTTTACTTTTTCCACCATAACGTAAAACTTTTACTATACAAATTTGCCATGAGGAAAGAGGATGCATAAGAACACACGCACACACACACACACACACACACACACACACACACACACACACACACACACACACACACACACACAGAGAGAGAGAGAGAGAGAGAGAGAGAGAGAGAGAGAGAGAGAGAGAGAGAAAATTGGGCTGAGTGGAAGATTGATGGAGTGGGATTCAATTAACTTTTTGCTGGACGGTGCTCGTGGATGCATGATTAAGCATAGTTAATAGGTGATCCTATGAATAATTCTCCCCGCATCTCTCTCCCTTTCTCTGTATATATATATATATATATATATATATATATATATATATATATATATATATATATATATATATATATATATATATATATATATATATAATTTTTTTTTTCTATATGTAGGAGGGACACTGACCAAGGGCAACAAAAAATCAATAAATAAAAAAAGCCCACTGAGATATATTCCAGTGCAGCGTCCGTCAAGGGTTTCATACTGGCGATCAGAAAGACAAAAAGCATTCTGAGTGACTGATTGATTAAGAAGCTTGTTAACGAAGATGGATGCAGAATATAAGACATCATAGCTGCAGCTCGATGGTCTGAGGGACTGGATCGGCCATCCTCTTGGGGAACGCAGGCAAATTTCCAGCTGCAAGGAAAGGTGAACGTTGATAGAAGAGTTGGAGAAGTTCAGTGAAGCGGAGTGAAAGCATAGAAGAGGCATGTAATGGAAACGGTAGAAGGAAATCATCAGGACCATAAGCCTTCCGGTGGGCAAGATGTGAGACAGCACAGAAAACATCATTATAAAGAATTTCAGTAGCGGACAACAACAGCCAGATATTAGAGATGAAGAAAGAACAAAGAACTATCCAGTGTTGAGTTCACACCAGTGATCTGAGGGAAGAGTTCACACACACACACACACACACACACACACACACACACACACACACACACACACACACACACACACACACACACATGGAGGGGTACATGACGTGTCCAGAGTGTATATGTAAGGATGCACAGTTGGAAAAGATGTTTTAGGGAGGAAATTGTGTGTTAGATAAGAAATATTTTTAGACATAGATTAAAATATTAGAAAATGGTGTATTTTTTTAATAGATTACACCCAGACGCAACCCGCGCCTCACAAATTTATACATGGCATTTTGTTTTATTATTTATTTAGCACTTGTAGATCTTATAGATGAATTATCGAGAGAGAGAGAGAGAGAGAGAGAGAGAGAGAGAGAGAGAGAGAGAGAGAGAGAGAGAGAGAGAGAGAGAGAGAGAGAGAATGAGAGAGGCAGAAGGGAGAAAGTGGTAGGCGGGTGGCGTAAAATAGAGTTTAGATCTGCAGTTGACGTCAAGGGGGATGGAGGGAGGGGGCGTGAAGAGAAAAGGGAAAAGAGGAGTGGAGAGTGATGAGAGTGAGGGGATATAAATGTAAATATGTATTCTTTTCTTCACCTTTCCTTTTTCTTCAATTCTTTATAGATTAATTAATTTCACCCCATGCGTACTGACACATTCCATGCAGGAGGTTTGTGGGATTAGTTTACATAATTACTAATAACAAAACACACACTGACTCCCACGTTGATTACATGAAATTAATCAAAGTGTGTGTGTGTGTGTGTGTGTGTGTGTGTTTGAGACGCCGTGCTTGACGTCAACCGTAATAGGGAAATGAAAACTGTATGAGAATTTAAAAAAAATATCATAACACGACAATAATAATAATAATAATAATAATAATAATAATAATAATAATAATAATAATAATAATCATAATAATAATAGTCACCTCATCAGCTGGTAGTTTACTTGGTGCCAAAACTTTTGACACAAAGTTACTGAACCAGGTAAAAGTTAGTTCATACTCTGTGTGTGTGTGTGTGTGTGCGTGCTAAAAGTTTCGCAGCTCAAACTTATCCCGTGGCCAGTCTCGCTCAGACTTACTGTACAACGCATTACCCATAATCAAGGCTGTACTTACTCTCACCGGCAGGGAAAAATGCCGTTTATAAGACCACGACGTGACAATCAAGGCAATACGTAGGTGAATCACACACGCACGCAGTAGTAGTAGTAGCAGTAGTAGTAGTAGTAGTAGTAGTAGTAGTAGTAGTAGTAGTAGTAGTAGTAGTACTTAGTAAAAGATGTACTAGCAGAGGTTGTTGTCATAAATGATAATAGTGTTGTTGTTGCTACTTTTTTTGCCACAAATTGTGTTTTTTGCCTTTTCATTCAGGGTATTTTCATCATTCTGCCTTTGCATTGCCATTATCGCGTGCCCGAGCAAATCTGGCTGGAGGAGAGGCAGCGGAAGGCGTAATGAGAGTGTGCTGGAACGTGCTAGGGGAGCCTGACGGTATTTTGTCGATGTGAAGGCATCTGTATTTTTTCATTGCGTTTTTTTCATTAAGGGTCTATTTCAGTTGGCTGCCGTCACGTTACCTCTTTGTGAGAAGGCTTACCTGTTGCATGCGGCAGGAGAGTGCGCACACCTGGACTTAATTAATTTCCATACTTTGACTTGGTGTCCACTTGTGTGTGTGTGTGTGTGTGTGTGTGTGTGTACATGTGTTTGATGGACCCGTGAATGCTATCCATATCAGTATTTACATTAATTTCAGTATAGTAATGTATTTCCTGTATTTTTTGTTTGTATTGTTGTTTGTTGTCAATAAATATTTATCAAACTTTCTAACCGCAAGCGCATATGTGTGTGTGTGTGTGTGTGTGTGTGTGTGTGTGTGTGTGTGTGTGTGTGTGTGTGTGTGTGTGTGTGTGTGGAAGACGGGCTTACAAAAGGCAGTAAAGGCGTTATTATCCCGTGAATGACGCAATCTTGTTAAAATGAAAGAGTTGAATATCAGCCACAAAAGCCAGACGTAAAGTTGCTTATCTACCCAATTTTACGCGTTGGCAACTGAGCAATGACGCAATTAAGACAGTACACCAGACGACCAAGGGACTCTCTCTCTCTCTCTCTCTCTCTCTCTCTCTCTCTCTCTCTCTCTCTCTCTCTCTGGAAAACATATTAAACCTTTTATGACACAAGACAATAAAGTAAGTAAAGGAAAAGTGTATGTACGTACGTATGTGGTTTCCTGTAAATATTCTACCGAGGCTTGTTTTCTCTCGTCTCTCCTATCTGACTCCACGACATCCAAGGTTAAAGGTCAATAGTTTTCCTTGAAGGGGGAGCGCGAGGCAAGTCATCATGTGGCCGGGAAAAGAAAGTGGGAGAAATGGAAGAAAGTGATGGGGGAAAGAAATGTCTAGATTGAAATTCCAAGAAACACCAAGTTTTTTTTTCTTTCTTTGCTTTTTTTTGGCTTCATACCATTTTTTTTTTCTTTCTCTGTCTCTCTCTGGCTTTTTCCACCCTGGGGCTTCTGTGTGCAAGTGTATCTATATTTATTCTCTTTGTTTTATTGTTTTTTTTGTCAGTCTCTATCTCTTTATCCTCCTGGTGTCTGCTTCTGTCTATCTGTGTATCGTTACATCTGCTTTCTCTCTCTCTCTCTCTCTCTCTCTCTCTCTCTCTCTCTCTCTCTCTCTCTCTCTCTCTCTCTCTCTCTCTCTCTCTCTCGTCCTGAAGTCAATTTTCACTTTTGTCTTTTCTAATCCTGCACGACAGCCTCTATGCATCATCACTCTTATTTTTATCCTGTTATTTACCGAGCCTTCAGTTTATCCTCTTAGAATCCATTACCATGATCTCAGTACTCCTTGATTTACCTTCACTCTTTCCTCAAGGCCAGATAAATTTCTCCTCACCCTCTTAATACGTTAAACTTTCCACACTCTTCCCCCACTCTTTACCCTTTCCATCACCAGTAGTTAAATGAGGAGGAGGAGGAGGAGGAGAAGGGGAAACGGAGAGGAGGAGGAAGGGGGTAATCATGCTGGAAATACTGGAACCGCCCCTCGAGTGACTGTTAATTACAGGCTAAAAAGATATTGCTTAATAACATTGATGATGCGAGCAAATATAGCTTTCCTCCCCGCTCTACGTTTTCTCTTTCCCTCTCTCTGGCCCCCCCTGTTCCTCTCTCTCTCTCTCTCTCTCTCTCTCTCTCTCTCTCTCTCTCTCTCTCTCTCTCTCTCTCTCTCTCTCTCTCTCTCTCTCTCTTCCTCCCGCTTCCCGCCTACCTCTTTCCCGATCCCCATCATCCCATTTTCTTTAATGAATTGGTTGGGTGTGAAACTAATTATCGAAAGCTAATTATCAGCAGCTGCAGAGACTTAATGGGGTTTATGGTGAGGTAATTATCGAGTTGTCACACAGAGAGGGATTGGCTTGATTAATGCCCTCGCTCTGTTATGTGTTACGAGCCTGCGGAGGAAGGACGATGATGCTAATGTTAAGTGAGGGACATAAGAAGGTGGCGCTAGGTGTAGGAGGGGCCGGCAGCAGAAGGACAGTGAGAAGAGAATTATTGTGGTTTGCTTTGACTGGATATCCAAAGCTGTATCTGGATTTTGGCGTGTTGTTTTCTATTTATTGGTTTCTTCTTTTTTTTTTTTTTATTTATCTGATAGCGCCTACCGTCTGTATCTTCCGTATAAGTTTAAAGTTCGACACATACACACACACACACACACACACACACACACATACATACGCGATCCAAGAAGCCAGGAAGAGATGAGAAAAGAAATGAAGGGAGGAATGGGAAATAAAAGAATGGCGAAAATTATAGGAAGAGAAAAATTATAAACAAATTCACCGCAGCCACGGCACACACACACACACACACACACACACACACACAAACAGGGAAATGTGAATGGTGGGGAATAAGAAAGAAGCAAAAGATAAAAAAGGAAATTGCACCGATACCTACATTGAAGCTACACCAAAAAGGCCGCTTGTACATCGCAAATATCCTTGTCGAAGTTTGTTTCCACAGAAAAAAAAAAGTCAGTTGAGGAACATGGAGGGCAACAAGTGTGCTTCCTTCACTAATGATCAAGGAGGGAAACTGAGCAAGAACGCTATGGCTGCTGTAACAAGGAGAGCCGCAGAAAGTTTACATTGAAATTAAGTAGGAATAATTCAGTCAGATTTCTAACTAACACTGCGGTTTTTTTTTTTTTTTTTTTTTTTGGTGTTGCATGAAATGACCTTGAGCGTTTAACCTGAAAGGGAATATACAAACAACAAAAATACAAACATGCAAATATGGTCTCTCTCTTGTGCAGAAACCACCTGGAGGAGTTTACATCGTCAATTTTAAGACTGACACCAGAGGGAAGTTTCATTGGTCGTCAATTTATTCATCTGCCTTTATTTCCATAGTACTCTGATTCCTATTGCACATCTTTTTCTGTCGTATAGCGGTTGTGTATGGTGATGGCCAGGTTACTTAGTGCGTTTTCGTATATTCTTATAGTTACACGTACTGATGTTACGATAATTCCTCTATTTTACTTTATATACCCTGCTGTATTTTCGCCCTTGCGTGCTGTCTTGCCTTTGCTTTCCTGCGGGTGTTTTCTCAGTGCGCTGTCGTATCGTTGCATAGTCAATGGTACATGCAAAGTTTTCTCTCTTTTGTATGTATATTAATGCCCTAAAGGGGGTGTCGCAGCGCCTGTCCCACATGCTGTATTCATGTTGTCTTTTGGTGTCTTGCATTATACCACATTATCTTTTTCTCCAGTGGTCTAGTTGTCTTTCGCTTCTGTCAGTCTTCGTGGCGCGGGGACGGCATTAACGAAAGACCGAGCTCAAGAAAATGCAAGAGAGTGGCTGTTTACTGCCTTTCAGCTTGTTTACCAAGTTTTCTTTTCAATAATCTTAATTTAGGTTAGTCTGAGAGAGAGAGAGAGAGAGAGAGAGAGAGAGAGAGAAAGGGGGGGATTGCGAGAGGACAGATCACTTCCAAGAAAATATCAGTGTGTTTCCAGTGTACACACACACACACACACACACACACACACACACACACACACACACACACACACACACACACACACACACACACAGTTAGTCTTGGAGGCCCAGAGGCTACCACCATCTTACTAGCCATAATAAGTT
Source organism: Scylla paramamosain (assembly GCF_035594125.1). Taxonomy (NCBI): domain Eukaryota; kingdom Metazoa; phylum Arthropoda; class Malacostraca; order Decapoda; family Portunidae; genus Scylla; species Scylla paramamosain. Next base: position 11,312,059 of record NC_087194.1, read on the forward strand.
TGTGTTTGGACTTCTCCTCTCATCATCATCATTTATTTGTTTCTCTCACACGATTTATCGCCGTACATTTACTTTATTTGTGTAGGACCCGTTGTGTTACTTCTTATAGTGTGTGGAGTGGGGGGGAATAGACCTTCAGGAAGAATTATTTATTTGATGTTCAGTGACTGTGTTTCTTTTGAGGAGAACAAAGTCTTCCAAAGAAATAAAAAAGATAGGGCAGTTAAAATATAAATAGTAAGTGACTGGAATGTAGGCGAAAAAAAAATCTTGTTTATTTCTCTTGAGGTGATGCCAAAGGGACGTAACAGTAGTGATGAAGGATAGATGAAACTGTGTTGTGGTTAAGAATCCCTGTGGCTGTGGTAGTGTAGAGAGAGAGAGAGAGAGAGAGAGAGAGAGAGAGAGAGAGAGAGAGAGAGAGAGAGAGAGAGAGAGAGAGAGAGACGAATGGTATTTCCTAAGCTGATCTTCCCTTGCAACTATTTATGTGACCTTTTTTGCCATTCAGCTCCAGCAGTGGACACGAACAGTTGTAAACATTTTGTCCGCTGTTCTGAGTTTCTTTGTGTGTATTTATCTATGCACGAAACAAAATGATACTGGCTTTTTTTTTCTTTGCACGAGATCTGTATTTTTATCAATCAATGAAATGATTGGTACCAGCTTTCCATCGGCCTGGAGAATGTGAATGATAAAAAAACAATAACAACTGGGAGACAATAATGATTGAAATCCATCACGAAAATCACTGAAATCAAACAAAAAGTTGTCCGAATCTTTAGAAGGAAGAGTCTGACGAGCTGGAAGGAGGTAAATAAAAAGAGGAGAATCAGAGAAAAAACACTTATAAAACCTGACAACTGACAGATTTTCATCATATTAGAAGACTTAGGATTTAACAAAGCGTTCAGCACCATGGAATTAAATGTTGCAGTCATGTTGGTCATGCATGTGCCTCTAAATAAAATAATGAAATGAAAAAGACCTTTTCTTCAAGTTTTCCTGCGTAGGTTGTCATTCGTTTACCTGGCATTAAACATGTGAACTTTCTTGCCTCGTTATTCTAATATCCATGACTGAGTACTGGATCAGAGATTGAGGATCAGTAAATCAAAATTCTAGTCTGGAAATCAATCGTCTTAATTTCATGAGAGTTGATGACTGGAGTGCCTGATACATTGGTCGTCTCACTGTCTCTCATCTGGCCTGACCTCCATTCCCTCTTGCTTCTTCCTCCTTATCTCCTGTCCCATTCGACGTGTCCCCTCTCATCTGAAATTCCGTCTCCTGTCCCAGCCGTTCCATTTTCCGACCAGCACCGCAATGCCACTGTACCCTTTGATCTGACTGGCCTGGCTGACCTCCACCCTCCACACACCAGCACTGTTCTATCACAGCCAGCCATCTCTTCCTGTCTCATTGTAACCTCCTTTATCCTTTGTATTTCCTGTCATCAACAAGGCTACTTTTACGTTTTTGCACCGGGTATTTCATCTACTAATAACCCCTTTCTCTGTCACCAAACTATAAACTCCCACTTCATACCTCGCTGCGGTCACTCAGCGTCATCCTGTCCCGCCCCACCCCGCCCCGCCAGGCACCTTTAAGCACATAACCTGGCGGCTCTCCTCAGGTGGCCGCGCCCCCACAGGACTCCACACCACCATTGATCACCTCTTGCCAATATTAGTCACTCCCCAAGCCCGCAATGCACACGTTAATACAATGCATGCAGCCTGCCTCTCTTACACACACACACACACACACACACACACACACACACACCCTGTCATTATATCAGTATTGAAAAATTACAATAACTGAAACTATATCTGGTGTTAACGTATTTTCAATTCTCAATATTTTAGCTTATATTGGAAAGAAAAATACTGGAGTATACCAGCTCTAGGAAATTGGAAGATTTAGAGGTGCCTTAGTCTTAAGACAGCGTAATGGAATACATGTTTTTGGGAACGTAGATAAAATGTCAAAGCATCGTTCGGTCAATGTGACTTCAATTGTAGGTCAGTTTCTCGGGGCTTTCAATGTAGGGAAAATAAGGGATCGTTTAGATAAACAATGCTTAACTGAAGAATCAAAGTATGGCTTTACTGTGGGAGGGGACACGCAGGAGATTTTAGAAGACTCCTGAAGCAGTAGATAATGGAGGCACTTATGATGTCATTTGCTTGAACTTCAGGTAAGAGAGAATTGGTTCTTAAATACGCGAAGGGGTTGGTTTTCAAATGCAGTACCAGTAAAGTGACAAGTGAATGGAATAAACTCAATGGTCAGGTCGTTAGAGCAGAATCAATGGGAAACTTTAAAAGAATATTAGATAAATCTATGGATAGAGAATATAGACTGATAAGGATAAATACATTTTTATAAAGGGGCTGCCATGTGCTGCTGTACTGGCTTCTTGCATCTTGCCTTATGTTCTTTTAAGATTTTGTGGCATAGTTCCCGTGGCCGCACCGACCTGCCTGCCTGGGATGGTGCAGCTGCCGGGGAAGGCTGCGGCTGCTGCAAAGTTCCCATAAAAGATGTATCAGTTTAGGTTTTTGTGTTTTCTGCTCTAAAACTGTTGCGTTCGTTGTCTCTGTTTTTTTTTTTTTTTTTTTATTCTCCCATTTATGTTCCCGGTGTTCTGCCTTTGTCTTTCTCTCTCTTGGGTCTTTCAAAATGTGGAGGATTTTTTTTTTTTCATAAAGTGTGTTGACAGGTGTGTGTGTTTTTGTTTTATATGTTCACTGTATACGCTTCATAACGCTTGATACTGATAGCGGAAACCAAGATTTTGTATACTGATAAGAAATTGGGAGTTTCTGCAAGTATCAGTGAAGCTTTCTGTCCAGTCACCGCCACACGCCTTACCTGCACTGCTAAGTAAAGTCAAATCTTTCCCTATGTTTTCTTTTTTTTTATTATTATTATTATTATTATTACCATCGCTCCTTTTTCGTTACATAATTTTTTTTTCTTCCCTTACCATTACCTCCTTCTTAACACATTTCCCTCATTTTTCCAGTTTTCTTTGCAAGCTTTCACTTTCCTTCAATCCTTCCTACGTTCTCTAACCTTCCCCTTCTCATTTTCTTTACTATTACACGCTTTTATCGCCTCTTCCCTTCATTTATCCCTTTCTCTAGACGCTTTTCATCAACTCATTCCCGTATCGACAGTCTTCCCTTCACATTCTCCTCCTTTCTCCCATTACATCACATCTTCTCATACATCTCCTCCCTTCCTATACACACATATCATCCACTCTCCCTTCGTGACACCATCTCTCCCCCTCACGCGTCCCTCCAGCCTCTACAGCCCCGCAGCCTCCGAGGGACGCGCCTTAGTCGGCCGTAAGTTATCCTCGCGGCCGGTAAACTTAGGCCGCGAGGACCATAAAGCAGCGGCAGCGTTATATTACCCGCGAGCAGAGAGAGAGAGAGAGAGAGAGAGAGAGAGAGAGAGAGAGAGAGGTTACTTTGCCATTTGAATATACAGTATAAGAACGATACGCTTTTCTCACGATCAGCTAATCTTTCAATAAGGTGAAGAGAGACGTAAACCACCTTGCATTCCACAAATTGAAGGAATAATAAAAGAGGGGCCGAAATAACGAAACCCGAAGTGACTGCCTCTCCCTTCACAGTCCCTCGGTCGGCTCGATTAGTGGCCGCAATTTTTACAAGGATAAATCAACCGAGTCCAGAAATATTAACACATAGCTTAGACCTCTTGCTATTTTTGCACCCTGTCAGAGCCGCACGGAGCCTGACGCGGGGTGATGCGCTCAAATATGGATGCTTCCTTTCGTTCCAGGTGGTGTCGAGGGAGCAGTGTGTACCAGGTCTCTGAGAATTGAGTTGCACAGGGCTCAGAAATCCATGGGTCAGATCAGCATTCATGTTCCCATCAACGTTTAATGGTTTGCGGCATGTTAGCAGTCCTCGCTTCTGTCTGCTTCCTGGAAAATCGACGGAGAGAGAGAGAGAGAGAGAGAGAGAGAGAGAGAGAGAGAGAGAGAGAGAGAGAGATTTGTAGAGGAGGAAAGAATAGGAAAATAAACAAACAGAAGTCAAAAAGGAGGGCACTAAAAACAGAAGGAAAAGGAGAAAAAGGAGGAGGAGGAGGGGAAGGAGGACGAGGAATACGAGTTAAGGGACTAATGGGAAACAAGAACATGGGAGTCCCTATGGTGACAAAGTGATAAAGAGGCATCGGGCATAGGGGGAAGTAAAATAAACTGAAGGGAAGAGGAATAAAGGATAGTGGGGAAGAAGAGGCGTGAAAGAAAGCAGGAATGAGTGAAAGAGGAAGAGAAAGAAGCAATGAAAAAAGAGATCGGATGAGACTAATGAGGGAAGAGAAAAGAAGGAATGAAAAAGGGAATGGTGGAATCAGTATGAGAATGGAGGAAGGAGTAAATGGAAAATGGGTAAGAGTGATTAAAGGGAAAGAACCAGGAACGAATGTAGGAAGAAAGGAGGATGAGTGAAAAAGGAAGGAAGAGGAACAGTAAATATGAGAAGGGGAAAAGGAGTAAATAAATGAAAGATAGGAGTGATGAAAGGGAGAGGATGAGGAACGAATTAAGGAAAAAAAAAGAAGAAATGGGAAACACTATATATGGGGAGGAGGAAAGGAGTAAATGAAGGAGGGACAGGAATGATCAAGGAAGAGGGTGAGGAAGGGCCAGGCAGGGTGCAGGAAGACACCAAATTCACACTGCCAGCACTAAGCCAGATGGACAGTGCAAGGTTACCATTTAGCGATTAAGCCTCCCGCCCTGGTCACCGCGCGTGGACTCATAAATGTTGCATCCTCAGGGGACGCAGCAAGAGGAGGAGAAGGAGAAGCAGCAGGAGGGGGAGGAAGGAGCAAGTGAGGGAGGAAATGGAAAAGAGACACAAGTTTCCGAGTGGGGTTTACAAATTATTCTATTTATACTGCTGGTAGTGGTGCTGGTGGTGGTGGTAGTGGGAGAGATAGAGGTGGTGGTGATGATTATGGTGCTCCTCCTCCTCCTCCTCCTCCTCCTCCTCCTCCTCTTAATGGACAGATACGTAACTCATGTGCTCTCCTTCATTAAAACGAGTTCCTCTTATTCTGTTGCAGTCTCTCCTCCTCCTCCTCCTCCTCCTCCTCACCCAGATAGATAGATAGATAGATAGATATTTTATTGACCACAACATAATACAGCATAAATATAATATATACATACAGATACACCATAACATGGTCCAGCACAAAATTAAAACTCATAAATTTCTAAATACTTAAAATATCTTAAAATAATTTGTGAATCAGGAACCCGTAGTGTGTTCTACTAACTACATAATTATAAACAATATAACATGAGTAAACAATGTCGTTCAATGTACTGACATCCTAGTTAAACAAACAGAAGTACTCTTTTAGATTATTTCTAAGTACAGATTTTACTTTTTACTGACACAAGTGATAAAAATGAATTAATAAGCTAGATTGCATAAAAATGTTAAAATGTTAGAATTATATTCTGACTATATAGCCGTTATTTTTTTCTACTTAGTTATATGAAGACAGAATTAGGTGAACAATTTTACACTGATCCATATTAGAATATTGCTCAGAAAAAATATCTTGAATAGTTACAAAATCATGACTATCTCTCACATGTTGTGTACTAGGACAATCTTGTACCACATGTGTTTCCGTCTGTATACAGCCACATGGACACAATCTCTCCTCTATAGGTAGACGACCACGTCCCCTCCTATTCCATCTGCCAGTCTCCACCGCTAAAGAGTGAGCTGACAACCTAAACTGTGTAAATGACATCCTCTCTCTTTCTGGTATACTATCCCTTACACGGTAAACCTCGTGAACAGATAAACCCGGATTGATTTCTCGGTAAGTCATTCTCCTAGATGATTCGGATCTCAAAATATCGTTCTTTAGTGATTCTGTTGTTAATATGATATCATTTAAATTATTAAAAATCAATCCGTGTACATATGTTCTCGTAGTATATCTAGTGTCTAGTACTTTATGTATTACCAACATTAGGGGATCGTCATTCATTACAGATCTTTCTCGCCACACTTTAGTGAAGAACTTTCTTTGTCTACTTCGTACAAGATCTTTTAAAGGTGGATATCCAGATTCAATGTAACACATATCATTGCAGGTGGTCTTCCTAACTCCAAGTAGCTGTTTCAATGCCCAGTTGTAGATTTTTGTGGCTGGTTTTAAGTCAGCGTTCAGCCACGACTCACACCCATACAGCACGGCTGACATGAGAGCAGCATCAAATATTCTCTTCTTTACGATAAAGGGCCAGTCACAATTCTTCTTTAAGAATAAAACAAATTTGTTAAAGTGTGCCATCTTTGCCTGCATGTGAGCCGCGACTGCCGCTGACACGGAACCGTCAGCTGTAAATGGTGAGCCAAGATAGGTGTACTGTGCGCACGACTCCACCACCAGGTCATCTACTCTTACTGCCTCTCTGTCGTGTTCTGTACCACATATAACAAAGAATTTTGTTTTTGTTGCATTGATCTTCATGCCATAGCTATCGCAGTACTGTTTTAGCAATGTTACTTTATTGATTAAATTATCTTTGGTTGTTGCAAGGAGCACCGTATCATCCATTAGGACTAAAATATGTAGCCAAGACAAGAAACCATCAGGATTACTATTTTCTTTGATAATCTTAATCAGGTCATTAACGTACAGGACAAAGAGCAGACAAGATGTTGAGCTACCCTGACGCATCCCGACCGTGGCTGCTACTATCACTGAACCGATGACACTGTTCGTTACCGCGTACATAGCAACAAGTGCCGCCAGCATAACACTACCACAACCCAAACGTTTCAGAACTGCAAATAACATACTTCTAGGTACCAGATCGTAAGCCTGAGTAAAGTCCACAAACATTACAAAAAGTTCCCTTTTCTTCCTTTTAGCCATATCAGTTAATAATCTTAATGTTACGATATGCTCAATGCAGCCACGACCTTTCTGTGCTCCAGCCTGCTCCCTGTATGGTTTGAACCATCTCTCCAGTCGCGCAAACAGTACCATATCAAAGAGTTTAGCGAGACAATTAATAATAGTCACACCACGGTAATTACGAGGTTCCCGTCTGTTACCTCTCTTAAATAACATGAACAGTTTAGCCGTAGACCATAGACTAGGATATGAAGCTGACGCGAATATAGTATTAAATAATGTAGTAATTATCAGCAACCATTGCCCTGTAAGTAGTTTTAACACACCGGGAGAGACTCCATCTGGACCGCATGCCTTGTCTAGCTTAATATTGTCTATTTGCTTCTGAACTTCCTCTTGACTTATCTGGTCATCTAGAATTGGAATATTTACTGGTAAATGATTTCCGTCATCTAAATTATCTGCCACAGTAGGATTCAATACTTCCTCATAAAATTCTTTAAATTCCTGATCAGAAGGACGACCATCTTCCTTACAATCACCCTGATATTTACCCTTCCAATCTATCGCCCTCCATACTCGAGAATCATCACGGTCCTGTAGGAGTCTGTCCCAGCGGTCAGTGTATGTCCTGTCATGTACATCATTACCTTCACCTGCCGCCGTCTCGCCACGGCTCCTACTGCAACATTCGTACAACACTTCAGACACCTTTTCTGCAAACTCATCTACAGTGACATCATTACCATCCACATGCACATTAGAAATTAAATTAGAGAACATATCATGATTAATCTGATTGAATTTTATAGATTTACTCGTCATCTTAGCACGCTCCGCAGTCCCCAGTAGTGATGCATGACCGCCTAAATGGTAGGCACGCCGTAACACATGGTCAAGATTGACTTTATTCAAGCATAATTGGACCGCTATCGGAGCGTGATCTGATGGCAAGTGTTCTGTCTGGTGAACCTGAAACAAATCAATATTCCTGACTAACTTCTCTGACGCTATACAAACATCCAACTCGGAAATCCATGTGCTATCTTTCTTAAATGTCAGATTGCTTACAAAGTGCTTCTCACGAGTTTTCAGATTGTTGATCACAATTAAGTTATTGTCTTTACAAACTGATGCTAAGGCATAAGCGTTATCATTGGGAGTATTTACATCATCTGGTATGAGTGGATATGCATATTCAGTATTATTGGCAATATCTCTTACAGCTTTGCCCAACCTCGCATTTACATCACCTAATATTAAACACTTATCACAGTTGTTTTCCATGAGCTTCTCGTGTATAGCTGCAAATGACTCGTGAGAGAAGTACAGTGAGTCACTTGGGGGTATGTAGCAGGCACCAAACATTACTCCAGGTACACAACTCAGTTCAAACCACACCTGGTCACACATGCTCGTATCCACTCTTATTACATCTTCACTGAGACAGTTTTTTATCATAACAGTTGTTCCGCCACGATGAGCTGCGTTCTGATTGTAGCTCATGTAAGAAACATAGCCAGGCAAGCATACACGTAGCGATGTTTTCACTTCATTCAGTGCCACAATGTCATATTTCAATAACATATCTTCCACATTCTTCTTTTCTAACTTAGTTTTGCAACCGTTAATATTCCAAGACAAGATTTTAAGAACTCTAGTATTATGTTGTGGTCGACCTAAAAACCCTGCCAGTTCCACTTATCGATCACAACACCATCCTTGTAGAGTTGACGTTCTCTTGCGTTAAACACAATGTTGCAGCCAACATTTTCCGGACGTTCCTTCTCTGCTTGCTCTGCTTCACGCAACCTCCTCCACTCTGCTCGGACACTCGGGTGAACATCCTTCTTAATGAAAATAGTCTTGTACGCTTCTGTGTTGCATTGTTTGAGATTCTTAGCCTTGTTGAGCACAGCATCCCGGTCTTGCTTGGATCTCACGGTAACCAGGATGGGACGAGAGCGCCGTGGTCGTGCTCCTCCCGCAGCACCACCGTCACCCAACCGTCGGACACTCAGCACCTCGCTCGTTGCACCAGCTGCATCCCAGATTTTGTTGACCTTATCCACGTCCTCTGTCTCACCGTCCAGCTCTTCACCGTTATCTGGGACACTGAGTATTACTAAGTTGCATTCTCGTTCCTTCCTATCCAGTCCTTCAAGAAAACGTTGTTGTTTTGATATTATTTCAGCTTGCACGTTGACCTGCTGCTGCAACTCAGTAATCTTAGTGTTGATGACACTTCCAGGTGACGTTAGTGCTTGTCTCAGGTCTGCCAATTCCTTTATTACATCGTTCAACTTCTCTGCAATAGAATCTTGTTCACTCGATGCAAGAATACTCTCTATTAGTTCGTCTTTTGACAACCGAGAAAGTTGAGTTTTCTGTAATTTTCTTAAATCTGACAACTGTCTTGCCATAATGAGAAGATGGGTAGGTAAGGTGTGGCAACTGTGGTTGCTATGACAACAGCCCAGTCAGGTTCCAACTGCGCATGCGCCACCTGCAGAAATCTGGTCGTGGGGAGGGTTTGCCCAGGCACCACAGGTTTAAAAGGCAAATAACGGCTAAGACCAAAACTCCTCTTCTACATGAAGCAACCACAATGGACTCACGTACTTAATGCGTTGCTGAGTGAGTGTTGAAAGGTCGTAGGGTCTCTAGAGTCTCTTAAATCGTGATAAAACAAGGAGCACCTTCCCTCTTCTGTTTACTCCTCCGCCACACACACACACACTTTGTTTCTTTGTTTCAGACATGTAAATAGTAGTGTGGCCTTGCTCCTTAAGGTGGGTTTGTCTGGTTTTGTTGCAAACGCCATCCTAATTTTACTTTCTTGCACCATTTACTGTCATCACCACCACCACCATCAACACCGCCCTTGCAGACCATCACCGCTCGTGTGTGTGTTTGTGTGTGTGTGTGTGTTTAGTCCTTCGGGGAAAAAATTTACTTATCTGATGTTTGGGAAAAATAAAAGTGAAATAAGTAATATTACAAGAATAATTAGGGTAGAAAATAAACAGAAAAACAGCAAAGTTATCACTCAAAGATTCCACGGCACGACACGGAAAGCAAGGCGTAGTGAAGACCAGGAAGCACTAAGGGAATTTTGGAGAAATCCTGTATATATATAACACGAGTAGGGGAAGACCATCTATCATTCAGATCGAGATGGTAAAAATCCTTTGGCGGCCATTCATAGTGCATTGCTAGGAGTGGAGAGAGGGGGGACGCAGCAGTGAAGGGTGAAAGGCTAAAGGTATAGATGAGTAGAGTGCAAGGGAGAGGGGATGCTTTGACGAGTTGAGACTTGTGTGTGAAAACAGGAAGGAACTCTAGAGAGAACTTCTGCACATGGCTGGAAGTGAGGGAAAACATAACTACAACCTGAAATTGTGAACTGAAAATATGAATAAGAAATGCGTGAAAAAAAAAAAAAAAATAATAATCATTGGTATTGGATAATAAGCATTCTCACGAGTGTTTCTCCGGTTTATAATGTAGAAATCTTGTTAAAATGTCACCGGAATCACAGAAACTTAAACTTAAATAGCATATACTAGAGCCTTTTGAATGTAGTGGAGATGCATGCAAGAAGGATTTCAGAATCTCGGCCACAGTTCGTTGGTTGTGTTTTTAAGTTGGTGCTGTCTAGGTATGTTTTTTTTTTTTTTTTTCTTCTTTTCTTTGTTTTTTTTTTTTTTTTTGCTTAATTTTCATTTACTTATTTATTTGTTTATTTCATTTTTTGGGGTGTGTGGTGGCAGTGGTAGTCTTTTTGATGTTGCTGTTGTCTTTCTGAAGGTATGGATGAGGAAAAGTAGAAAAAAATAAATATATTGTCCATTCTTGACACTACTATAACAACAAAACACTATTACTGCAACAATTACTGCTACCACTACTACTACTACTACTATTACTCCCACTTATATCAATATCTGAACCATTACGAATGAAAACGACGAGTATAACTACCACTGCTGATCTGACGACGACAAGAACAAAAACTAAAACTTCCACTGCAACTACTACTGCTTCTGCAACAACAACAACAATTACCACTGATATCACCACCACCACCACCACCACTACCACCACCACAGAACATCACGCAACACACACACACACACACACACACAGAGGATGTACTCCGATAAAAAGTCTGTGTTTATCAGCTGCTAAGAAGAGCCAGAACACACCTCTCTTTGCCTCCCACCAGCTGATTCCTGCCGCGTGCTGAGGGAGCGGGAAGGAGGTGGTGGTGGTGGTGGTGATGGGGTTGAGTAGGCTATGGCCTTTAATCCGAAACACTTTGCTCTCTCACCACGACTGTTTTCAAAGGTCACACAGATGATTAGTCGGGTTCCTCAATACTGTTTCTTCTGTTAATTACAATGTATGAATCCTGTTAATCTGTCACTAGAACCAAGAAAACTATAACCAAAGAAAAACTCGTCTGCCTTCAACTGTTAAAAAGCCTTTGGAATGTAGTGGAGATGCGACGCAAGTTTCCATTATTTAGTCCTATCGTTTTATCATTCTAGTGTATTTGTATGCATAGTTTTTTTTTCCCTATACATTTATTATTATTATTATTATTATTATTATTATTAGTAGTAGTAGTAGTAGTAGTAGTAGTAGTATTTTTATTTATTTATTTATTTATTTTATTTTATTTTTTTTTGCTTACATATTTCGAATTAAGGGGGAAGATACATGAACTTTAAGTCCTAAAAATTCGCGCTGTCTGCTTGAGTTTTGGATGTGTAAGATTATCCTTGCATGCAGATCTTGAATTACTGCTGGTGGTGGTGGTGGTGGTGGTACTACTACTACTACTACTGTACTAACAACAACAACAACAACAACAACAATGCTAATGACACGTTATAGCTACAATGCATAAAACCAGACAGACCCTCATAAATACAATACACTAGTGATGAACTATTGATATATGAGCAATTATATACAATGAGTACCTACATATACGAGTACATATGAGAGTTTATAAGATACCTGTACACTGACGACTTATGCGAAGTATACAGGTTTGATTGGTTAGCGTATTGTTAGGCTTGGTTCCTGCGAGAAAAATATTTTTGTCATATTACGTTAAGTCTTTTGGATAATGGTCATGGCTTGCATACAGAAACGACAACAAACTCTGCTCTCTCACCACAAGTATTTTCAACAGCCACAGAGATGATCAGCTGGGCTCTCAAGTTTTTCTCCTTTTAACAATGTAGAAATCTCTTCTCGTGTATTTTCTCTACGTATTATTATTTTTTTTTCCCTCTCGCAATACAGGTTTGTCTTGTTATTCTTTAAGTCACTTGGTAATGTCATACAGAGTGTGTTGTTTGCACTGAAACGATATGCAGTATTCTCTCTCTCTCTCTCTCTCTCTCTCTCTCTCTCTCTCTCTCTCTCTCTCTCTCTCTCTCTCTCTCTCTACTCCACTATTTTTGACTCAGGTGTCCCAGGTAATGCTCTGCGCAGGTGCTATCAGCCAGGCGGTGACGAAAGATGCAGGAACCACATGCAGAACACTCAGGTATTCAAGAACACACACTCTCTCTCTCTCTCTCTCTCTCTCTCTCTCTCTCTCTCTCTCTCTCTCTCTCTCTCTCTCTCTCTCTCTCTCTCTCTCTCCTCTTTTTTGTATTTTCGCTTCATAGTTTTTATTCTGTAATTAGTATACCTAATTTTCTTTCACTCCAGCTTTTGTTTCTCTCTCTCTCTCTCTCTCTCTCTCTCTCTCTCTCTCTCTCTCTCTCTCTCTCTCTCTCTCTCTCTCTCTCTCTCTCTCTACTCCACTATCTTTGACTCAGGTGTCCCAGGTAATGCTCTGTGCAGGTGTTCTCAGCCAGGGGTTGACGAAAGATGCAAGAACCACATGCGGAACACTCAGGTACTCAAGAATAAAATGAACACACACACACACACACACACACACACACATACTCTCTCTCTCTCTCTCTCTCTCTCTCTCTCTCTCTCTCTCTCTCTCTCTCTCTCTCTCTCTCTCTCTCTCTCTCTCTCTCTCTCCTTTTTTTTTTTTTGTATTTTCGCTTCATACTTTTTATTTCGTAATTAGTATGTCTAATTTCCTTTCACTCCAGCTTTTGTTTTCCTTTTTTTTTTATTGTTTTATTTTCTAATGTAGCGGGGCATCAACACATAAATTATTTGAGAAAATTCTTTTATTACGAGAATCTATTTTTTTTTTTACCTGTCTTTCTTTACTGCATCATTATAATGCTGACATAAACTACGGCAAAGAAACGAGTAAATGAAATAATATATGAAAGAAAGGAAAAGATTGAATGAACGAACGAACAAAAGGATCTACTGATTTTAATGTGCCACAGTGAATGAATGAAAGAATAAATGCATGAACGAACGAACGAAAGAATGAAATAGTGAACGAACGTAAGAAATAATGAAAAGAAAGCCAACGAATGAATCAGTGAATGAACAAACGAAATAATAAATAAATGAATGAATGAACGAACGAACGAGCAAAAGAAAGAATGAAATAATATATGAACGTACAGAATATTGAAAAAAAATATATATAAAAAGAACAAATGAATGAAAGAATTAGTGAAAGAAAGAATGAATATAACGATTCTGAAAACACCACAGGAATGAGAAGAAACTGTGCATATATTCAGATGAAGGAAGCTACGTGCAATATTACTGCAATAATGACTCATAACTGAAACTAACGGCGCATTCCAGTACAAAATGACTCGAAGCTTCATGAACCTCTACCTCACTCCGCCTCGTGCGCGTGAATGTGAACCTCGTGAGCTGAGGCATCGAGTACACGAGCCTGGATAGAAATTAAACAAAAAAATAAAGTAAAATAAAATAATATAAGATAAACGCATGTACAAAAATATGTCTGAACCATGGCGTGTATAGGAGGAAGAGGAGGAGGAGGTCCACGTACCCACTGGGGCCTGGAGAGGAGGAGGAGGAGGAGGAGGCGGCATTAATGACACTTACAAAAAATCCCAAGTGGAATTGACAATCTGGTAAATAGATTTAAAGGAACAAGATAAAAGTCTGGCACATCGACAGATTTATGGGGACAAGAGGAGAAGGTGACTTGTATTGCTCACCAGGGTTGGCAATGAGGGCGATGGGGGAGAGGCGCCACACCTCTGTGTCTGTGTCTATGCTCTCAATGATCATGAGGCGGCAACGCAGCGAGAAGCACTTCCATGCCTGCCACGATGGAACCACAGCACAGGAAGCATCACGGACAATGCCTGTGGGATGAGACAAAAGGAGAGTATGGGGAGTGTTAAGGGATCTCAAACAACAATAAGTCTTTAGTTTCTTAAGTGCCTGGTTTGGGTGCAGTGTGCATGCAAGTGTGTGTTGTAGAGCTGTGTGGATATCTGACACACACACACACACACACACACACACACACACACACACACACACAGGAAAAGTACAAGGAGACCTACATAGAACTATAAAAAGGGGGAAGATATGATAAAGAAAAGTAATAAGGAAAAGGATCTGTGGGTGATTATCCAGGACACACTGTCACCAGAGAAGCACATGTGGGAATTTTGGCCACGCATAGAGGATTTTTAGTAACATTAGAGTGGCTTTTACCTACATGGACATGAATATGACGAAAAAAATAATTACAACCATGATTATGCCCTGAGTTAGAGTACGCTGCAGCAACTGAGGAAACTGGAAAGAATGCAGAGGACAGCAGCAAAGATGGTGCCAGAATTGAAGGAAAAGACTTATGAGGAGTGACTGTAAGAATGAGATTAATAACACTGGAAGAGAGAAGAGAAAGGGGAGACTTAATAACAGTGTGCAAATCAATAAACAGTATGGAAAAGTTAGACCGACAAGTTTTGGAGATACATGTAAATAAGGGAACAAGATGTAGAAGAGGACATACAAAAAGATTAAGAAGAGTAAATGTCTCAGTGACATCAAGAAATATAGTTTCCTATACCAAAGCACTGATCTCTGGAATAGTTTAAGCTGTAATAGTTTTACAGTTGCTAGTGTAAGCAAATTTAAAGAGAAACTGGATAACTGCAGCTATGGAGACAGGTCAAATGACATCAGGACCATAGGGGCTCAAGCATCACCTCCCCAAATATGGAGTTACATACATCAAAAGAATTAGCAACTCTTCCTCTGTCCAGCTATGACATTTGCAACACTGTTTTTCAGCTTCCATATGGTTGAAGGTCCTGAAGTAGCAAATGGAGTCACAACAACTTATTGATATGGGATTCAAGTGTTGTGTGGGCTGGTTGAACTAAGGGGTGCATTCATTCAAGACCAGCCAGGCTCAAGCCCAGCAAGAGGGAGCCAGCCAGTGGGAGTGTGTGATGCACAGTGCATAACCATCTCTTGCTCAATCAGTGTTTTTCTCCAGAAGAAACACGTCACCCGGAGTCAATCACTGCACTGCTTACTACCCCTCCTCACACTTCCTCACACAGTCCTGCCCAAACCTCCTTCATACCAATCTTTACCTGTGACTAACCAGTGCCACCTGTTAATCCTTTGTCTCACTATTATTACTAACTCATGACTTCCTCTAACATAACATTCATTCACCCTTCAATTTGTTGCTTTCTTTTAAGTAACTAATGTACTGCAGTACCAATACTAGTATTTACTATTTTTTCAAAACTCTGAGTCTATTATACTTTTATTATTATTATTATTTATTATTTATTATTATTATTATTATTATTATTATTATTATTATTACTGTTATTATTATTATTACTATTGTCATACTATTTTATTTTTTCTTGTGATATCAGGAAGATGTTAATAATTTCATTATTTACTTCAGGTAAAACATTTCATTAAGGTTCAAATTCCAGGTCATGCAAAAATATATACACAAACTTAAAGGGAGGAGTTATATTTTACATGCCAGTGTGCATATGCAACTTATGATTTTTTTTAAATTTTAGGTAAAAAAATTTTGAAGACCAGGGTTTTTATCTGAAACTTAGTTGAAATTTATATCTTTCTTAGAAGTGGTGTTATTGTTGATAAACTTTTAGATACAGTTTTCTCAATTTTTAAAAAAATGACACTTGAGTCTCTATGGTCCTGATGCCCTCAAATGAGCTTTAGCTCGTATCCTGTACAATACAACTAGGTAAATACAGCTAGGTAAATATGCACATACACACACACACACACACACACACACACACACACACACACACACACACACACACACACACACACACACACACACACACACACTGTACCTTTATTCGGAAACTTGTCAGCTGCCTCAATCTGGGATCCGTCAGGATTCTGTCTGATTGGAAGAGGAATGCGGTAATCTCCAATGCCCCTCCGAGGATCTCCGTCCCACTCCCAGTCAGCCTGAGAGATTACTGTGGCATCCTTTTCACCTGCAGAGAGAGAGAGAGAGAGAGAGAGAGAGAGAGAGAGAGAGAGAGAGCGAGAGCGAGAGCGAGAGAGAGAGAGAGAGAGCGAGAGCGAGAGCGAGCGAGAGAGAGAGAGAGAGAGAGAGAGAGAGAGAGAGAGAGAGAGAGAGAGAGAGAGAGAGAGAGAGAGAGAGAATGTGATGTGAGGGAGAGGTGGATGTATAAGGAAAAATGGATAAAAAAAGAGATGTTAATCCAGTAACAAAGGGATTCTAGATACTTAAGAGGATATAAGAAATAGCTGAGATAGAGATCAGCTTCACTACATAGAAATACAGATACTTGGAATGTACTGGAGATGATAGATACATAGAGTGTCCATTGGCTAAATTAGAATGATATACATAAAGAACAGTGTAGTTCAAATCCAGTATACCAAAACTATATTAACACACACACATGTAAATCCACACTAACCCAGCAGAGATCCATCAACATCCGTCACCACCACCTTCTTTAGTCCATCACAGTCCGTATCCACACACTCTGACGGATCAATGCTGCTCAAGTTGGGCCTAGGAATGTACATGTAGTTCTCCTGTGGTGTGTTGAGGAACAAGAGACCCTTGACAAACGCGGGGTGGTTGGCGTCCTCTGACTGAGGGTTCACCATGAGAGCAATGCCTCGCCCGCAGTCGGTGTCACGGAAGTTGTGGAACGTGAGACCCTCAAAGTGTGTGGAGCTGTAGAGTGCTGGGTAAGTGCCAGCATTACTGAAGGTCATGAGAGGTGCCACTGTGGGGGAATGCAAGTGTCAAGTGTTTAGGGATCAGATGTAGTCAGCTGTGCTGTGCATGAGCTCCTGGGGTGTATTAGGGTGGACCATATAACTATCACTTTGTAATGGCACATTTTATTTGAGTAAGCTTCGGTAATTTTATCAAGCCCAAAGTTTAATCTATTTTCTGAGGTGTCTTCATGCTCCTCTCTAGAAGCCATTCTGGTTCTATGCAAGTGAAAATAACAGGAACAGGAGGAGAGGAAGAGTCCATCACACCTTTTCTTATGTCAGAGCATGGATATCATAGACACTACATATGAATACATAACAAATGTTCTCACAACAAACACCCAACTCACTAGGGCTGGGCGGGAGATGATTACTGGATCCGAATCTGTAAAATCCTGAGAAGCGATACAAATCCAATTACTGCATCAGGATTCTAGAATCTGGTGTAGAATCCAGTCCTCAGACGAGGTCTCTTAATTCGTGAGTAAAAATAGTTATGGAGAACAACGTAAGAGTAAACTGATTTGTTCATTAATATAGTCTGTATGATGTTATTAATCATGCTTTTGGAGCATATAAACAATGAGGTCTGAGGGACTAGTTATGAAATTTACTTGTGTACGCTAGCAACATGTCGAAGCTTATAGTGTTGCTAAAGTCACCATCTCTTTCGTTGGAACTGATACGCCAATTTCATGTAACGTCATACCATGGCATACATATAGGACATGACGTGGGCAGAGCTATCAGTCAAGGTTGAGGACTGATGGGGGGGAACCTATGGTAGTTGTTTCCATGGGTATATGCATACCTAATATGATTATGTATGGTTACTTCTAACACTGTTTTACAGCAACTTTTTACCTGCATAATAATAGCCAAAATTTATTTCAGTAACTATCCTGCTTTTATGTAGGTCTCCCCAAAGCCGTGCATCTCGAGTTGAGTAGTCTACTTTTGTTTTAAGGGACTTTCTGTAAATACCCTGAATTTAATAAAAAACAGTGGTTCTGCATGATGGCAGCCAAGCGTGGCAGAAATGCGCCCATTTGGGATTATGTGGAGCTATCAATTCCAAAACAAGCAATATGTTTGGTCACTACAGTACCAAAGCCAGTAACTGCCACAACAAAACCAAAGAAAAAATCACTGGTGTAAATTTGATTTGAAAATGCATAATCTGGCATGTTCATCACCTCAGCCATCCACAGGCCCTTCTATTGAGCTGAGAAGATACTTTGAGGAGCCTCATTTATGCAGGGACAGCAATCCACTGGCGTGGTGGAAGCAACACGAAACCCTCTTCCCCAAGTTAAGTGAAGTGGCCAAG
Source organism: Scylla paramamosain (assembly GCF_035594125.1). Classification (NCBI taxonomy): domain Eukaryota; kingdom Metazoa; phylum Arthropoda; class Malacostraca; order Decapoda; family Portunidae; genus Scylla; species Scylla paramamosain. The sequence goes on from NC_087194.1 coordinate 11,330,552, forward strand.
AAATTTTTATTCATTCCTGCCTCATCTGTTCCCTCAGAAAGACTCTTTTCCAAGGCAGGGGAGCTTATCTCCCACAGGCAGAGCAGCCTTAAGGAAGGGAATATAAATATGATTCTCTTCCTTAATAAGAACATGTGAAGAGCCGCTTCCTACCAGTGCCAAGTGATATCCTTCTAGATGCCTTTTTGTTCTATAGTATTGCATGCATTTTGTTTTCATGGAAACTTTTATGTGGTCATACTACTAGTCATACTGTAGTACTAATTAAATTATTTTCTGTGATAAAGATTTTTTTTTTCCTTTTTTTTACGGAACTGATGTGATAATACATTCTGTGATGGACATGATTTTATTGTATATATTTTCTTATTTTCCACTTGTTAACATCAAATACATAAAATGTTAAGTTGAATGTTATCTGAATGCAAAATCATGTATGGATGTAATCATATGCTTATCTAGTATCCATTGTAATTGTAAGGAAATATTAAGGAAATTAATGTAATGAAATCCAATGCAATATTAAGGAAATTATTGACTGTGATAAGGAGAGAAGTATTTTAATTTATGGAAATACGCTGTGATGTCTGGAACAATATGATTTTTTTTTTCTCATTTCCAAACTTTAGTAGAGGAGGACTCTTTTGTTACTACTTTCTTACTGTTATTCTTAAAATAGCAAAAACAATTATGATGCCAAAAATAATGTTAATGTATCAAGAAAACATTTAGAAATAATGTACCCTATTTGTCAATAAATGGAAAATCTATCATAAATGTGTATGAATAACTATAACATCCTTGTATCATTTAAAGTAAATTAATGAAAGTAATAGCAATCTGAATGGTTACTTATAGTGTGCGCCCTTCACCTTGCTGAAGTGTGTCTCACTTAACTATAACTGCACATGTATTTTCATGATTGCATATTTATATCATGGAATTCTTCATATAATATATATATATATATATATATATATCCTTGGTAAGCATCATGGGAAACACAGTCTGCATCTCGGCAAATTCCAGCCAAAGGGAGAGAGTCGTGATGTTTGTAACAGGTGGAGGGGAATCCTGGATTCTCTCCGTGGTTGGATTCCCTTGCAAACACCAATGAATCTCGTGCCTGGCAGACAATAGGAAGAATCTCGGGTGCCTGGGGCTTGTTAAGAACTTAAGAGTACATAGGATTCATGGAAGGTTCGAATCTCACGAATCCAATAGGGCAAGTAATCAGATTTGCGATTACCTGTTTTATAGAATCCTGCCCAGCCCTACAACTTACTATTAGATCCAGAGGTGAATGATGCTAAGAGGATGCCAGTGTTTCCTCCGCCGACACCTCCGCCAAAAAATTTATCTCCATAGAACTTCATTAGCCGGGACTTGGATGCCTGGTATTCACAAGTGTGTGATGGGGAGACACCCACAAACAGGGAGTGACTGGCATTGGCTGTCTTGGGGTGGAACTTGTGACTCAGTGAATCTGGCTCATAGATGATCTGCATTGCTCCCAGGGGACTGTCCACAGAGACAACCTGGGAGAGAAGAAGCCTTCCTCAGTCACACCTAGTGCAAGCATGTCTTCCTTCAATGCATCTATAAATTTTCTCTTAGGTCTTGGGGTCTTAGGGACAATATATTACAGCAATTTTGGAATTTATAGTGTCTCTCCTCCTCCTCTTCCTCCAGCTTACATTGGTGATGAGGGAGCTGGCATAGTGCTGGACATAGAAGCCTGTGTCTGAGATTCTCCAGATGTAGAAGTTATTGAGTCTGCAGCAGTCTGTCAGTGGCCCCGTGCCTCCCTTCTTCCATAGCTGCACAGTATACAAGGGTTAGGACAACACTGCTAATGCTACTGATTCTCTCTCTCTCTCTCTCTCTCTCTCTCTCTCTCTCTCTCTCTCTCTCTCTCTCTCTCTCTCTCTCTACATCTGCACACAGCAACAAAAAGGTGGCAGGAACAAGGTACAGTAGCACTAGTAGCACCAAAACTTCTCTATCTCTCACACTGTCTCTCTCTCTCTCTCTCTCTCTCTCTCTCTCTCTCTCTCTCTCTCTCTCTCTCTCTCTCTCTCTCTCTCTCTATGCCTGCACACAACAATGCAAAGTTTGCAGCAGTGTATGGCAGCACTAAAAATACTATAAATTATTCTTGCACCTCTCAGTCTCCGTCTCTCATCATGATTCCATAAATTGCATTGTGCACTTCATTCCCCATCCACCGAGTTGTGTCCTTGCACAGCTCTCCAAGGGTCTTGTAGCCAGCCTGTTCTGCACCTGTACAACACCATGAGAGACAAGAGTCAGCACCACAAGGACTAAAAAAGACAAACACACCACAACAAATAACCAATGTCTTGACACACATTCCCCAATATCCTTCACCAACACAAGACACAGAAGTTGTTATGTACCAGCAACAACATTGCCAGTCAGTACAGTGTTGGGTGCATTGTCCAGCTGAAAGGCACCACTCCAATTCAAGTTCTCTGTTTCCTGTCTGTCTTCATAAGTCCCCAGGAAGAACACAGTTGTGATGAGGTTCCACCTGTAGGTGTTGGAACCTGTCTCGTCTCTTATGCCTGCCAGAGGGATGGAAAATGAGAGGGAAATGAGAAGAGGAAGTGCACTAGTGACTTCATTAATGAATTTCCACTTTATGAATGGTTTCTGTTACACAAATTACTAAACATGTATGATTAATTAAAGGAAAGGTAGTAAAAAGCTTTTCGTCTCATCAACTCCTCTCGTCTAACTGACTGTCTTCAGCCTCTCTCTCATTGCCGCAATGTTGCATCTCTAGCTATCTTCTACCACTATTTTCATGCTAACTGCTCTTCTGATCTTGCTGACTACATGCCTCCCCTCCTCCCACAGCCTCATTGCACAAGACTCTTTTTTCTCTCATCCCTATTCTGTCCACCTCTTTAATGCAATAATCAACCAGTATTCTCAATCATTCATCACTTTCTCTGGTAAACACTGGAACTCCCTGCCTGCTTCTGTATTTCCACCTTCCTATGACTTGAACTCTTTGATGAGGAAAGTTTCAAGACACTTATCCTGTAATTTCTGACAACTACTTTTTACTCTGGGGACCAGCAGCTCAGTGGGCCCTTTTTTCTTATAATTTTGTTTTCCTTGGCTAGTGCCCCTCCTACATAAAAATAAATAAATAAAATAATAATAATAATAAAAATAATAATAAAATAAATAAATAAATAAACAAATAAATAGATAAATAATAATAATTAATTAAAAACTATAAACACAAACACATACACACACACACACACACACACACACACACACACACACACACACACACACACACATACCTGAATCTAGCACAAATAAATAGATAAGTAAATAAATAAGAAAAACCATATGAATACACACATAAAAAAAAAAAATAAATAAATAAATAAATAAATAAATAAATAAATAAATAAATAAATAAATAAATAAATAAATAAATAAATAAATAAATAAAACACACACACACACACACACACACACACACACACACACACACACGCACATGGTAGTGGAGGAGAACGTTATCTATCATGTGCTGGATTCAGGTGTGTGTATTTACCTAGTTGTATAGTACAGGGTTTGAGCTTTGGCTCGGACCCTGTACTATACAACTAGGTAAATACACACACCTGAATCCAGCACATGATAGATAACGTTCTCCTCCACTACCATGTTCAAGGTCTTGATGAGCCCAACAGCCACATTATAGTTGACATTGAATGATGACCTCTTGACGTAGCTAGAATGGTCACCAATGGCATCAAGGCCCAGGAAGGCAATGGAGTAGCGTCGGTCAGTGATGTCGGTGAAGCCTTCCTGCCCCATGTTACGGAACTCCACGCCATCCACTTGGGCCGAACCTGAAGGAGGGACAGAAAGGAGTAGTGGTGATGGTATTGGTGGTGGTCATGGTGGATGGAATGTAGTGGTAATAGTAGAGTAGTAATGGTTTTATTAGTGGTGGTGCATGTTAAGGACCACACTCTGAAAAATTTCTGGCTGCACCTCTGCTCTGAAAAGGCTGTACTTGAAGTTACACAGGTTTTTAAGGATGTTCTTATGGTTCTAGTGAGAAATGAACAAGATTTCTACATTAACAGCAGGAGAAACACTCTTCAGAACCTGGTCAGTCATCTCAGTGGCCTTTGAAAGCAGTCATGGTGAGAGAGGGAAGCATTTCCTTAGTGTGGTACAGGGAGTGTGGTGGTAATTGTTTTAGCAGTAGTTGTTATAGTAGTGGTGGTGGTGGTGGCAGTGGTGGTGGTAATGGTAGTAGTAGTAGTAGCAGTAGTAAGCATTCAAAGAAAATGGAACAAATCATCATTAAAAACATCACTTTATCTTCCAGACTTACCAAAGCTTCATCACTTTATCTTCCAGATTCACCAAAGCTTTACCAATCAGCTTATCTTTCACTCAACAAAGCTTTACCAATCAGCTTATCCTCCAAACTCACTAAAGCTTCACCAACTAGTTTATCTTCCATTCTCACCAAAGCTTTATCACTTTGTCTTCCAGACTCACCAAAGCTTTACCAATCAGCTTATCTTCCAGATTCACCAAAGCTTCACCAACTGGTTTATCTTCCAGACTCACCAAAGCTTTATCACTTTATCTTCCAGACTCACCAAAGCTTCACCAATCAGCTTATCTTCCAGACTCACCAAAGCTTCACCAACTAGTTTATCTTCCAGACTCACCAAAGCCTTATTGCTTTATCTTCCAAACTCACCAAAGCTTTATTGCTTTATCTTCCAGACTCACCAAAGCTTCACCAGTCAGCTTATCTTCCAGACTCACCAACATAATGCTTGCCATTCTGGAAGACTGTGGAGACCAGAATTCTTCCCCCTTTGCTGTTCTCCATGATTCCTTCCACCGCAATGTTCTGGCTCAGGAGACCGACCTCCCCAGCCAGTGTGATGGAAGTGCCGTCTGACAGTGTGTGTATCTCCCCTGGGTGGAGAGACACAGATTTAATTGATGCCAAACTTGCATGTGTGTCTTTGTACCTGATGTGTTTGTGTCTATGGATTGCTGGCTACGACTACAGAGTCACTCTCATACTAAATTTATCTGTGCTGTATACCTCTCTCCTAACTCCTCTGACTATAAGAAATTCTTTGACTACTTAACTTCCAAAGTGGAGCACATTCTGACCCTCTTCCCTTTTGCAGAGATCTCCATTCTTGGAGATTTCAATGTTCACCACCAGTTTTGGCTTTCCTCTCCCTTCACTGACCATCCTGGTGAACTAGCCTACAACTTTGCTATCCTCCATGACCTAGAGCAATTGGTGCAACACCCTACTCGCATTCCTGACCATCTTGGAGATACGCCCAACATTCTTGACCTTTTCCTGACCTCTAATCCTTCTGCTTATGCTGTCACCCTTTCTTCTCTGTTGGGCTCCTCCGATCACAATCTCATATCCTTATCTTGTCCTATCACTCCAATCTCTCCTCAGGATCCCCCTAAGCGAAGGTGCCTCTGGCGTTTTGCCTCTGCCAGTTGGGGGGACCTGAGGAGGTATTTTGCTGATTTTCCTTGGAATGACTACTGCTTCCGTGTCAGAGACCCGTCTTTGTCTGCTAAGCGCATAACAGAGGTGATAGTGTCTGGCATGGAGGCGTACATTCCTCACTCTTTTTCTCGTCCTAAACCTTCTAAACCTTGGTTTAACACAGCTTGTTCTCGTGCTATACATGATAGAGAGGTGGCCCACAAAAGGTACTTAAGCCTTCCATCACCAGAATCTCATGCACTTTATATTTCTGCCCGGAACCATGCCAAGTCTGTTCTCCAACTTGCCAAAAACTCCTTCATTAACAGAAAATGTCAAAACCTTTCAAGATCTAACTCCCCTCGTGATTTCTGGCATCTAGCCAAAAATATCTCCAATAACTTTGCTTCTTCTTCTTTCCCTCCTCTACTTCAACCAGATGGCACCACTGCTATCACATCTATTTCTAAAGCTGAACTCTTTGCTCAAACCTTTGCTAAAAACTCTACCTTGGACGATTCTGGGCTTGTTCCTCCCTCTCCTCCACCCTCTGACTACTTCATGCCAGGTATTAAAATTCTTTGCAATGATGTTTTCCATGCCCTCGCTGGCCTAAACCCTTGGAAGGCTTATGGACCTGATGGGGTCCCTCCTATTGTTCTCCGAAACTGTGCCTCCGTGCTTGCACCTTGCCTAATCAAACTCTTTCAGCTCTGTCTGTCAACATCTACCTTTCCTTCTTGCTGGAAGTTTGCCTACATTCAACCTGTTCCTAAAAAGGGTGACCGTTCTAATCCCTCAAACTACCGTCCTATTGCTTTAATTTCCTGATTATCTAAAGTTTTTGAGTCTATCCTCAACAGGAAGATTCTTAAACATCTATCACTTCACAACCTTCTATCTGATCGCCAGTATGGGTTCCGTCAAGGCCACTCTACTGGTGATCTTCTGGCTTTCCTTACTGAGTCTTGATCATCCTCTTTTAGAGATTTTGGTGAAACTTTTGCTGTTGCCTTGGACATATCAAAAGCTTTTGATAGAGTCTGGCACAAAGCTTTGATTTCCAAACTACCCTCCTACGGTTTCTATCCTTCTCTCTGTAACTTCATCTCAAGTTTCCTTTCTGACCGTTTTATTGCTGCTGTGGTAGACGGTCACTGTTCTTCTCCTAAATCTATTAACAGTGGTGTTCCTCAGGGTTCTGTCCTGTCACCAACTCTCTTCTTATTATTCATTAATGATCTTCTAAACCAAACTTCTTGTCCTATCCACTCCTACGCTGATGATACCACCCTGCACTTTTCCACCTCTTTTCATAGACGTCCAACCCTTCAGGAGGTAAACATATCACGCAGGGAAGCCACAGAACGCCTGACTTCTGATCTTTCTAAAATTTCTGATTGGGGTAGAGCAAACTTGGTATTGTTCAATGCCTCAAAAACTCAATTCCTCCATCTATCAACTCGACACAACCTTCCAGACAACTATCCCCTTTTCTTCAATGACACTCAACTGTCCCTCTCTTCTACACTGAACATCCTCGGTCTGTCCTTTACTTATAATCTGAACTGGAAACTTCACATCTCATCTCTAGCTAAAACAGCTTCTATGAAGTTAGGTGTTCTGAGACGTCACCGCCAGTTTTTCTCACCCCCCCAGCTGCTAACTCTGTACAAGGGCCTTATCCGTCCATGTATGGAGTATGCTTCACATGTCTGGGGGGGTTCCACTCATACTGCTCTTCTAGACAGAGTGGAATCAAAAGCTTTTCGTCTCATCAACTCCTCTCCTCTAACTGACTGTCTTCAGCCTCTCTCTCACCGCCGCAATGTTGCATATCTAGCTGTCTTCTACCGCTATTTTCATGCTAACTGCTCTTCTGATCTTGCTAGCTGCATGCCTCCCCTCCTTCCGCGGCCTCGCTGCACAAGACTTTCTTCTTTCTCTCACCCCTATTCTGTCCACCTCTCTAACGCAAGAGTTAACCAGTATTCTCAATCATTCATCCCTTTCTCTGGTAAACTCTGGAACTCCCTGCCTGCTTCTGTATTTCCACCTTCCTATGACTTGAATTCCTTCAAGAGGGAGGTTTCAAGACACTTATCCACCAATTTTTGACCACTGCTTTGACCCTTTTACAGGACTGGCATTTCAGTGGGCATTTTTTTTATTGATTTTTGTTGCCCTTGGCCTGTGTCCTTCTTACATAAAAAAAAAAAACAAAAAAAAAAAAACAAATGTTCTACTCCTCTCATTCTGTCTCTTCTTGATAAATAGAAAGCTGTCATTGATTACACACTTGCTTCTGTCTATTCATATCTGATGCTTGTGTTTATGGATTGTCATGAAAGTGTCTATTTATTTCTTGCATGTTCTAATTTTCTCATTCTGTCTTCTCTTGATAAATAGACAGAGATTTCACTGATGACAAACTTACTTTCTACTTATACCAGATACTTGTGTTTATGGAATGCTGTGATAGAAGGATCTCTTTTTATTTCTATCCTCATATGTTTTGGTTCTTTCATTCTCCTCTCATCTCCTTCTCTCAAGCCTCCACCACTGTGCTTCATTTATTTATGTCCTAACAAGCTCTTCTGTATCTATTCTCTCCCATACTGAACACTCTGACCTCCCATTCAACTGCAGGTAATTGTCTTGCACCCACTGCATCTACCACACTCAAATATTCCTGTCCTTACATGCTCTACTTCACTCATTCTCTCCAATACTCCAGCCACTCTGATTTCCCATTTCACTGCAGGTCACTGTCTTGCACCCACTGCATGTCACACTCACATACACTCACTTATTTATCTTACTCTCTGCCATTCTTCCTACAAGATCAGACTACCAAAGAATGCTGTGTTTGACACCCTCAGGCACTACACATTGCATTCCTTCTCCTTAACCTGATATATACCACAAACGTTATGCATTCTCCTTACTTCCACCAAGTGCTAGATGGAATTCTGGAGAAGAGGTTGGAGTGTAGACTAAACTAATGTTTCAGTGAGTGAAGGACAAGGAGCAAAACACTCACCAAGGTGCTGGAATTTGAGTGCTGAGTCTAGGGTGAGTGTGGCACCATTGATTGCTACCACTCGCCTCACTTCGCTCTCTGTTGCCTCTTTTCTTGTTGTTGTCACAACCACCTGAATGGCAGTGTGGTGAGAGGTGAAGGGAGAGAATGGGAGGCAGAGCAAGGCAAGGGAGAGGAACACAATATGAAAAGGGACATGATCTAAGGAGAGATAAATGGAAGGGGAAGAGAGGAAAGCAGAGGGAGAGAGAAGTATGAAAAAGGGACATAATCTGAGAAGAGGTAAATGGAAGGAAAAGAAGAGAAGTTGGACTAAGACATGGGAAAGAGAGAGAGACTTAAAGAGAGTAAAGCAGAATAAAATAATGAGAAATAGAGAATAAGAAGAAGGGGGATATAATAGATGATCCAATTATACTCTTCTTTTTCCTTCCCCTTCCTTCCCTGTGCTTCCCCTTCCTTCTCTCCCCTTCCCAAACTACCTCTAAAATATTAGTAAAACACAATAAACAATACCAATGCAAAATTTCTGTCCAACAACTACAGCTTTTCCTCTTCTTCCTTCTGATCTTCTTGCTTTCTGACTGAACCTATTCTTACCTCACCTAACCCAATCTAACCTGGCATCCCCTCACTCAGTTTTCTCCTTCTCTCTGTCTCTTAATCTATCCTAACTTAATTTCACCTTACTTTACCATGTATCTCACCTAACTTAATCTTACCTTAAGTTTCTTATTTAACTTAACCTAACCTAATAACCTCACCTAACCTAACCTACTCATTCAGCTTTCCCATTCTCTCTGCCTCTCAATCTTACCTAACTTAAGCTTATCTTACCTGAACGTAATTAATCTAACTTTGTATCTTTATTATGCCTTCTCCTTCTCTCTGCCTCTTAATCTAACCTAACCTAATCTAACTTATAACTTAACCTTACCAATCCTAACTTAATCTAACTTAACCTTACATATCCTAACCTGACCTGACCTTACCTAACCTGATCTCACCTCATCTGACACCCCTCCACTCACCTCCTTATTGAGCCAGGAAGCATCAGGATCCTCGGCCAGAGTTATGTGGCCGGTCCCAACCTCCACTGTGGCCCCAAGCTTGTGCCATGATCTCCCCCACACCTGCCCATGCAGCCTGAGATAGCCAAACACACCTGCAACATACCAGACCTTCATTTCACACCTGTAGCTATCTTTATAACAAGGGTACAAGGGTGATATAAGCAAAATTTTCATGGTCAGTAATCAAGATAGAACAAGAAATAATGAGTTTAAGCTGGAAAATATTTCAATGAGAGAGAGGAAGGAACTGGTTCTCAAATAAGGTGGTAGATGAATGGAATGAACCCAGTAATCAGGTTGTTAGAGCCGAGTCATTAGGGAGCTTTAAAAGATGATTAGACAAATTTGTGGATTAGGTGATAGGTGGAAATAGATAGGCATGTTCTGTAGAAGGACTGCCATGTGTAGACCAGGCAGCTTCTTGCAGCTTCTCTTGTGTTCTTATGTTCTTATTTTCTTCAGCCTCTCACTGTTATTTGCCACATCTCTCCTCCATCACCAGCTACTTTGAGACAAAACACTCACAGGCAACAACAAGGAAGTCACAGGTACCCACAACAAGACACTCACGGGTAAGAACAAGCTGCCTCCAAGCATTATAGGGACTACAAATTGCAAAACCCATTCTTTTTATCTCCTTTTTCCTTGTACGTGTTTATAAAGATTTTGTACATCATTCTTGGCGCTGTGCATTGTTGTTTATCTCAGTGAGAGAGTTAATGCATTGTTAATTACCTTATCAGCAGTCTTCCTTCGTTGTGTCAACTGTTATTCTGTCACTAGTGTTTTTCTAGCCTTTATCATAACCTTTGAGAATCAATAACAACTTTTAATAATATAACAACTTTTAATAATCTTCTATAACCTGCCAGCCTCTTTTTTGCAGCCTCTCAGTATCATCAATGACCTTCAAATACTTCTTTACAACCATCTGAGCTTCTCTTGCAACCTCTGTTCATCACTAACAGGCTTTTAACACTCCCCTTACAACCTACCGCCCTTTCCTTGCAATCTCTTAGCACCATTAATAGATAAACACCTTTCCAAACTCCTTTACAACCTTCCAGAATCATCAACAATCTTTCAACTCTCCTATACAACCTTCCAGCACCCTTCCACAGTGTTCCAGCACATACCTATAGTTTTCCAGCCCAGGTTCATGCTATAGGCATCAACATCTTCAGGGTCCATCAGGCAAATGATGAGACTGTGGGTGAAGGGAGTGTCTGAGGAGTAGCCAGCCACTAAAGAGCCTCCCTGGTGGTGATGGAGCAGCAGAGTTGGTTAGGTGTCTTAATCTTAGTGCAGGGTGTGGTGTGTGGAGAGATGAGGAGGTGATACAGGCAAGGAGTGTTAACTGAAGATTAGATTAACACACACATACACTAGAAAAGTGGTGACACAAGCAAGGGGTGTTAACTAAGATTAGATTAACACATGCACGCACACATGCACACATGCATGCATGTGCGCGCACACACACACACACACACACACACACACACACACACACACACACACAGGAGGAGGCAGTAGGCACCTGCCAAAATGATAATTACTCCCAGTGAGGTCTAAAGCACTGGATCAGGGGATGCTGTGAACTTATCATTAAAACCAGCTGTGACCTCACTGAACATTTCCCTTTGTGTCTCATAACACAAGGGGGCAGGACAACTCTATTCCTCCACACAAAACTATAAGCACCTAATAACACACACACACACACACACACACACACACACACACACAATCACCTTTCACTCAAAAAATTGAAATTATCATGGCAACTCTTACACCAGACTCAGAGTCCCCATCTGTGGAAGGGACCACAAATGTCCCCAGGTCGGACTGCTCTTCTGATAATGACCCTCAGTGTCTTGACACCCCCCTCAACTTTTTCATTAACTTCTGCAACATTCTCAGTCTAAGATCTCATTTTCAATATGCGGAACATCACCTCTCCTCTTCTAAATCTCATCTTCTTTTCCTCACTGAAACCAAGGTGTCAGATGAAACTAACAGTAGCCCCTTTTTTGTTCCCTCCTACTTTCTCTATCCTCATTTTCAATCCAAAGCTGGAATGCTGCATTTATGTGCGCAATGACTTAACCGGCTCTCGTGCCCACGCTCTTGAATCTTCCAAGTTTACACATTATCTGGCTACGACTACAGAGTCACTCTCATACTAAATTTATCTGTGCTGTATACCTCTCACCTAACTCCTCTGACTGTAAGAAATTTTTTGACTACTTAACTTCCAAAGTGGAGCACATTCTGACTCTCTTCCCTTTTGCAGAGATCTCTACTCTTGGAGACTTCAATGTTCACCACCAGCTTTGGCTTTCCTCTCCCTTCACTGACCATCATGTTGAACTAGCCTTCAACTGTGATATCCTCCACAACCTAGAGCAATTGGTGCAACACCCTACTTCTATTCCTGACCGTCTTGGAGATACGCCCAACATTCTTGACCTTTTCCTGACCTCTAATCCTTCTGCTTACGATGTCACCCTCTCATCTCCGTTGGGCTCCTCCGATCACAATCTTATATCTGTATCTTGTCCTATTGTTCCAATCCCTCCTCAGGATCCCCCTTAGCAAAGGTGCCTCTGGTGTTTTGCCTATGCTAGTTGGGGGACCTGAAGAGGTATTTTGCTGATTTTCCTTGGAATGACTACTGCTTCCATGTCAGAGACCCATCTTTGTGTGCCAAGCACATAACAGAAGTGGTGGTGTCTGGCATGGAGGCGTACATTCCTCACTCTTTTTCTTGACCTAAACCTTCCAAACTTTGGTTAAACACAGCTTGTTCTCGTGCTATACATGATAGAGAGGTGGCCCACAAAAGGTACTTAAGCCTCCCATCACCAGAATCTCATGCACTTTATATTTCTGCCCGGAACCATGCCAAGTCTGTTCTCCAACTAGCCAAAAACTCCTTCATTAATGGAAAGTGTCAACATTTTTCAAGATCTAACTCCCCTTGTTACTTCTGGCATCTAGCCCCCAAAAATTGCCAATAACTTTGTTTCTTCTTCTTTCCCTCCTTTATTTCAACCTGATGGCACCACTACTATCATATCTATCTCTAAAGCTGAACTCTTCCCTCAAACCTTTGCTAAAAACTCTACCTTGGACAATTCAGGGCTTGTTCCTCCCTCTCCTCCACCCTCTGACTACTTCATGCTACCTATTAAAATTGTTCGCAATGATGTTTTTGCATGCCCTCACTGGCCTAAAACCTTGGAAGGCTTATGGATCTGATGGAGTCCCTCCTATTGTTTTCTGAAACTGTGCCTCTGTGCTTGGACCTTGCCTAGTCAAACTCTTTCAACTCTGTCTGTCAACATCTACCTTTCCTTCTTGCTGGAAGTTTGCCTACATACAGCCTGTTCCTAAAAAGGGTGACCATTCTAGTCCCTTAAACTACCATCCTATTGCTTTAATTTCCTGCTTATCTAAAGTTTTTTAATCTATCCTCAACAGAAGATTCTTAAACATCTATCACTTCACAACCTTTTATCTGATCGCCAGTATGGGTTCTGTCAAGGCCACTGTTCTGGTGATCTTCTGGCTTTCCTTACTGAGTCTTGGTCATCCTTTTTTAGAGATTTCGGTGAAACTTTTGCTGTTGCCTTGGATATATCAAAAGCTTTTGATAGAGTCTGGCACAAAGCTTTGATTTTCAAAGTACCTTCCTACAGCTTCTATCCTTCTCTCTGTAACTTCATCTCAAGTTTCCTTTCTGACCATTCTATTGCTGCTGTGGTAGACAGTCACTGTTCTTCTCCTAAATCTATTAACAGTGGTGTTCCTCAGGATTCTGTCCTATCACCCACTCTCTTCCTATTATTCATCAATGATCTTCTAAACCAAACTTCTTGTCCTATCCACAACTACACTGATGATACCACCCTGCACTTTTCCACGTCTTTTCATAAATGTCCAACACTTCAGGAAGTAAACATTTTACGCAGGGAAGCCGCAGAATGCCTAACTTCTGATTTTTCTAAAATTTCTGATTGGGGCAGAGCAAACTTGGTATTGTTCAATGCCTCAAAAACTCAATTCCTCCATCTATCAACTTGACACAACCTTCCAGATAACTATCCTCTCTTCTTCAATGACACTCAACTGCCCCCTCTTCTGCACTGAACATCCTTAGTCTGTCCTTTACCTATAATCTAAAATGGAAACCTCAAAGCTCATCTCTAGCTAAAACAGCTTCTATGAAGTTAGGCATTTTGAGACATCTCCACCAGTTTTTCTCAACCCCTAGCTGCTAACTCTATACAAGGGCCTTATCCACCCATATATGGAATATGCTTCACATGTCTGGCAGGGGTTCCACTCATACCACTCTTCTAGACATTTCTCTTCTAGACTTCTCTCATTGCCACAATGTTACATCTCTAGCTGTCTTCTACCCTTATTTTCATGCTAACTGCTCTTCTGATCTTGCTAACTGCATGCCTCCCCTCCTCCCACAGCCTTGCTGCACAAGATTTTCTTCTTTCTCTCACCCTTATTCTGTCCACCTCTCTACTGCAGGAGTTAACCAGTATTCTCAATCATTCATCCCTTTCTCTGGTAAACTTTGGAACTCCCTGCCAGCTTCTGTATTTCCACCTTCCTGTGACTTGAATTCCTTCAAGAGGGAGGTTTCAAGACACTTATCCTTCAATTTTTGACTACCACTTTGGACCCTTTTATGGGAATAGCATCTCAGTTGGGATTTTTTTTATTGGATCTTTGTTGCCCTTGGCCAGTGTCCCTCCTACATAAAAAAAAAAACATGCATCAACACTAAAATGAAGAGGTGACAGAGGCAAGAAGTGTTAACTGAAGTGAAGACTAAGCAGAGATACAGAGACAAGACTAGAGAAGTGTAGCTTAGGCTCTGTATGTATATAACTAACACACTCACATACAGAGACAAGGGGTGACAGAAGCGAGGAGTGTTAACTAAAGAGAAGATTGGACAAACAGAGATACAAAGACAACCAGAGGAGTGTAGCTGATGCCCTGTACACCACAACCAGCTAACAACACAGGTACCTACAAGGCAGTCACAGGTGCTTACCTCCATCACTGCTACTCACCTGGATGTAAATAATGGTGGCCTCAAATCTGTGGTCCATCGTGTCATTAAACTCAATGGTGCCATACACAAAGACACGGCCAAGCTTGAGTGTGGCCGTGTCCACAACGAGCCACATGCCTGTAGGGTATACCAGGGTATGATCAAGTGTAGTTGAGTAAAATGTCATAAGGTGTAACTGAGTGTAGTTTGGTGTGACAGGGTGTAGTGTAGTGTTTACTGGGTATTACTGAACATGGTTTCGTGTGGCAAGGTGAAGGAGTGTAGATAATTTATGCTTACACCCAAGAAAAAATTAGTTTCAGTACCAAGGAGACAAGAGAGAGAGAGAGAGAGAGAGAGAGAGAGAGAGAGAGAGAGAGAGAGAGAGAGAGAGAGAGAGAGAGAGAGAGAGAGAGAGAGAGAGAGAGAGAGAGAGAGAGAATCGTGTGTTACAAACTTACTGAGTTTTTATTCTAGAGTGGTGGATATAATGCAAGAAAGAGATGGATGGGCTGATTGTGTTTATTTAGACCTGAAGGCAGCCTTTGATAAAGTGCCACACAGGAAATTGTTGTGGAGTTAAAGCATAATGGTGGGCTAAGGGGGGGCTTGCTGAGATGGATGGAAAATTTCTTGACAAACAGAAAAATGAGAAACTTGGTAAAAGATAAAAAATCATCATGGAGGGAAGTCATAAGTGGAGTACCCCAAGGCTCAGTACTTACCAATCATGTTTGCAGTCTATATAAATGATATGATGGAAAGTGTGAACAGCTACATGAGCCTTTTTGCGAATGATGCAATGTTGCTGAAGAAGGATGAGAGTGCAGAGGACTGTGAAACATTACAAGAAGACCTGAACAAGATATCAGAGTGGAGTTATAGATGGGAAATGGAATTTAATTTAAAGAAGTGTAAGGTAATAGAATTTGGAAAAAGTACAAGAAGAGTAAAAGGAAATTATATGTTGAATGGTGTAAGGTTGAGTGGAGCAGAAGAAGAAAAGGATCTCGGTGTTACAGTGACTGGGAACCTGACCCCGGAGAGACACATTAGCAAAACTATAGGAGTAACCTATAACTTATTGAGAAGAATAAGGCAGGCCTTTGCATATATGGATGAAGAGATGGTCAGGAAGATGATCGTGTTGCTGATAAGACCCAGACTAGAATATGCAGCAGTAGTGTGGTTGCCATACAAGAAAAAGGATAAAAGTAAGTTGGAGAGAGTTCAGAGAGCAGCTACAAAGATGGTACCAATTATCAGAGACTTGTCATATGAAGAGAGACTGGAAAGGATACATCTACAAACGTTGGAAAAGAGGAGAGAAAGGGGAGACATGATTGCAATATATAAAGCATATAAGGGAGTAGAGGAGGTGGACTAGAGCAACTTAATGGTCTGAGATACACGGAACACTAGAGGACATGGAAAGAGGCTGAAGAAGAGTGCTTGTAGAAGAGATGTCAAAAAGTATAGTTTCCCATATAAATACAACAGTAAATACACACACTTACTCTCAGGAATCACAATCTCATCTCCCTCCACGGGCAGGCAGTATTCTGCCTCTGTTGGGTGGCCACCAGTACTGACTGGCATATGCTTCCACGTCTCCACATCAGACCAGCGGAAAGGTGCGTCTGGATGTGTTGTGGGGACTGGTCTAGGGTCAGGTGCAGAACATCCTTTGTGCTGACACCTAGAGAGAGTAGAGAGTAGAAAGAGAGAGAGAGAGAGAGAGAGAGAGAGAGAGAGAGAGAGAGAGAGAGAGAGAGAGAGAGAGAGAGAGAGAGAGAGAGAGAGAGATATTATTTGTAATTAGACTATATTGTGAAGATGATTCGGTGTTTCATCTTGACAGCTTGTATTGAGATTTTCAAGGGTGTTTTCATGATTCTACTGATAGTTAAAGAAGGGTATTGAGAGTCGAACAGATGCTCATAGTTTTCAAGGGTGTTTTTGTGATTCTAGTGATAATTTTGACAAGCTCTGGTGGAAGTTTTGGGGTTTTCAAGGATGGTTTTGTGATTCTAGTGATAATTTTGACAAGCTCTGGTGGAAGTTTTGGGGTTTTCAAGGATGGTTTTGTGATTCTAGTGATAATTTTGACAAGCTCTGGTGGAAGTTTTGGGGTTTTCAAGGATGGTTTTGTGATTCTAGTGATAATTTTGGGAGGTTACAGATAGTCTGACAGGCTCTGGTGAAAGTTTTGGGGTTTTCAAGGTGTTTTTGTTAGTGTAGTGATAAGTTGGGGAGGGTAATGATAAACTGACAGATTACAGTGGAGGTTAAGAGGATTTTCAAGGGTGTTTTTGGGATTCAGTTGGTAGTTTAAAGGGTACTGATAGTCTGGTGAATTATGGTGAAAGTTATAGGAGTTTTCAAGGGTGTTTTTGTGACTAGTGATAGTCCAAAAACTTTACATCACCAATAGCAAACAAACACACACACACACACACACACATACACACACACATCATCGTGGAGTAAACAAGCAGCAATCCAAGCTCCTGCAAAGAAAGATTTTGTTTGACCGTGGCCACCACTAGGAGCTTAGAATGTGTTCCCGGGTAGGAGCTGTGCTCAAGTAGAGTTCTCCTGTCTCCAGAAATAAATAAATAAAAGAAAATTTAAGTAATAACAGAGGTAATAAAATGAGTAAAAGCTCCAGCAAGGCGGACGCCATAGGTGGGAGTGGAGTGTTGCCAACGGGGTCACCATTCCCAGGATTTGAGGAAGATAATGAACTACATGATAAAATGCAAGGAAGGAAAGTGGCTTTGATGGAAGGGATGATCAGTGACCTCACTGAAAGAGTGAAAAAAATTAGAAAAAAAACAACATGACCTGGAAGAGGAAAACAAAGAATTGAGGACTATGTGCTGATCTAAAAACAAAATTGAAGGAAAACAATGATATTATTAAAAAAACAGGAAAATGAAGTGATAGGGATGAAAAGTGAACATCAAATCTGGAGGAAGGAAAAAAAGGAAGAAAAAGTTAACTTTACAGAAATCATAGAAGCGCAAAAGAAGGAAAAGACAGATTTAAGTAAGGAAATTGTGAAAGTGATCAAACAGGAGGAATCGATGGTAAGGGACACAATGGACAAAGAGAAATGTATTGTTATATATGGATTAAAAGAGGAAACTGACCCAGTAAGATACAAGAGGGAAAAAGAACAAAAAAAAAGTAGCAGAGGACATTGTAAAAAATATACAGAGAGAAGGGGAGGACTGGATAAGTGAAATTGAGGAAATACATAGACTGGGGAAGTATACAGGAGGAGAACAACCAATGAAAGTAAAATTTAGGGCACAAACAACAGCCATGGAAGTGATATTGAATGTGTGGAAACTGGACAAGACAGAGCAATACAGGAAAGTTTGGATAAAGAGGGACATGAATGAGGAGGAGAGACTCAAGGTAAGCGATCTAATAAAAGAAGCAAAGGCAAAAAATGAGAAAAGAACAGAGGAAGAGAAAAAAAAGTTCTATTGGAAGGTAAAAGACAAGAGGCTCAGGAAGTGGTATCTGACAAAAAAAAAAAGAATAGAAAATGTAAATAATGTATGGAAAAATAAAAAGTGGACAGTGGCAAATACAAATATAAATGGTTTAATATCAATGTTGCGAGAATTGAATAATTATATTAAGATAAAGCCGCCCGACATCATGGGTATTACTGAAGTTAAACTAAATGAGACAACAGAAAATATAAGAATTGATAATAGTAATTATAATGTGTGGATAAAACATAGAAATAATAAGAAAGGGGGAGGAGTCATGTTACTTATAAAGAAGAGTATAACAGTGGAAGAGGTTGAAATAGGAGAAGGAATGGCGGAAGTAATTAGAATTCAAACAAAAAGGAAACGAAAAGGAAGAAGAGATTTTGCAGTGGCTTATGTACCCACAGAGACAAGTGCATGGACACAAGAGGATTATAAATTATTGTTAAGAGATACTAGTAACCGTTTGGAGAGAATACTGGCAGAGAGTAACAATATAACACTTATGGGTGACTTTAATTGCAAGGAGGTATGCTGGGAAGAGTGGACCATGGATGGGGGAGAAGAGTCATGAGGATATATGCTTCTAAATTTAATAATGACAAATACTATGACCCAGTGGATTGGAGAAAATATAAGATTTGGGGGTAATGAAGCGACATCAAGGCTAGACTTTGTTTACAAAGGAAATGGACATCATTGAAGCAATAAATTATCAGTGCCCACTAGGTAAAAGTGACCATCTGTTAATTGAATTCAGCATAGGCAGTGGTGCAACAGAAAACAGGAATGAAATTTACAAGAATGGGAGATATAATTACAAGAAAGCAGATTTTATCAGGTTGAGGGAATATTTTGCAGAGGCTAAATGGAAACAACTGTTCACGGCAAGCAGTACGCAGGAAAAGTCGGACATATTAATGGAAATTTTTAATGAAGGGGTCAGTAGATATGTACCAAAGATCAAAACAAAGGAAGTGAAAAAGAAAAAAACTGGTTTAATATGAGATGTATAACAGCAAGAAAAAGAAAAAGAAGCAACATGGAATAGATGGAGAAAAAAGAGGAAGTGAGAAATGGGAAGATTTCAAGAAAGCAAGAAACGAATATATCAGAATCCTGAGAGGTGAAAAAAGGAATTATGAGAAAGATATAGTTAACAAATGGAAAGGTGCGCCGAAGTTATTCTTCAGATATGTGAATGGGAAGATGAAAAACAAGTAAACAATAGATAAATTAACAAAAGATGACATTACATACGAAGATACACAGTTACAAGCGGAATTAATGAACAAGTGCTTCCAGTCAGTATTTACCAAAGAAAGCAAATTTGAAGGAGAAAGAGCATGGCACAGAGGCAATGTGGTGAGAGAGATACAGGTGGACATAAGTGAAATTAAAAAGATTATGAAAGATTTGGATATAAATAAGGCTCAAGGACCAGATGGAATGTCCATCTGGATACTTAAGGAATGTTGTGAACAACTGGCAGAAGGTATACACAATATCATAGTATGTTCTTTTAAGGAAGGAAAAATTCCTCTAGACTGGAAGAGAGCCAATATTGTGCCCCTTTTTAAAGGAAGTAATAAAGAAGATCCATTGAATTACAGACCAGTGTCCCTAACAAGTGTGGTGGCAAAAATAGCAGAAAGAATAGTTAAAAACAGATGAATGGAATATTTAGAAGAAACACATACATTGACTGACAGACAATTTGGTTTCAGAAGTGGAAGGTCTTGTGTCACGAATTTAGTGGGCTTTTATAGCAGAGCAACTGATATAATTCAAGAGAAAGAGGGTTGGGCAGACTATTTTTATTTAGACCTAAAAAAAAGCATTTGATAAGGTACCACACCAGAGACTGCTATGGAAAATTCAAAATATAGGGGGTTTGCAAGGAAACACACTGAATTGGATTACAGACTTCTTGAGGGATAGAGAAATGAGAACAGTAATAAAGGGAGAAAAATCAGAATGGTGTAGAGTTACAAGTGGAGTACCACAGAGGGACAGTCTTAGCATCATAACGTTTCTGGTGTATGTCAATGATATGATGGATGAAGTTGACAGTTATATAAGTCTGTTTTGCAGATGATGCAAAATTATTGAAAAGAGTGGAAAACAATATGGATTGTGAAATATTACAGAAAGATCTAGAAAAGATATATAAATGGAGTAAGAAATGGGAAATGGAATTCAATGCAAAGAAATGCAAGGTGATGGAATTAGGAAAAGACAAAAGAAGATTGACAAGTTCCTACACCACAGGAGAAATGGAAATTAAGAAAACCAAAGAATAAAAGACTTGGGAATTACAATAAGTGATAATTTATCACCAGTAAAACATGTAAACAAAATATTTGGGGAAACTTATGAGTTACTAAGAAAGATGAAAGGGACATTTGCTTTTATGGATGAAGAGATGATGAAAAAGTTGATGGAATATGTGATTCAACCAAAATTGGAATATGCCACAATTGTTTGGTCACTCCATAATAAAAAAAGAATAAGGAAAATAGAAAGGATCCAAAGAGCTGCAACCAAACTGGTACCAAGTTTGAGAGATTTAACCTATGAAGAAAGATTAAGGAGATTAAAGCTTCCATCATTACAAGAGAGAAGAGAAAGAGGGGACCTGATAGCCATATACAGAGTTTTAAAGGGTAAGGATCAAGTTGACAAAGAAGACTTATTTGTGTGGGACTCAAGAGCTACAAGAGGACATGGAGTGAAACTGAAGAAAACAGCAAGTAGAAGAGATGTCAAGAAATATATTTCCAAAATAGAAGCATAGAAATATGGAACAACTTAGATGAAACAGTGGTACAATAAAAAAATATTCATGAATTTAAAGTTAAGCTGGATGCTTATAGATATACAGACAGGACAGCACGAGCATACCTCTTTTTCCTGTAAAACACAACTAGGTAAATACAACTAGGTAAATACACACACACACACACACACACACACACACACACACACACACACACACACACACACACAAATGGAACATGAAAACTTAACTCAATGCAATAAAAATAGAAATACACAGATAAATACATACTTATACACACTGAAACTGATCTGCCTTGATTGACCAGGAACCCGGTCATCAAAGACCATGTTGCCATGCCTTTTTGTAGTCTTTTTACTGTGCGACACTGAAACACAGGGAGAGAAAAGGAGAGTTAATGGCACTGGCAACAACCATAACAGAAGAGCAGTATTGTAGGACAGGACAGGGAGAGAAGAGGAAATTCAATACTGCTGGCAACAACCATAACAGAAGAAGAATATTGTAGGACACTGAAATAGCAAGAGGAGAAGTTATATTGCAGGCAAGACCATCACAAGGAGAACAGTACAGTTGGGCATTGAAACACAAAGGAGAGATTTTAATTTACACAACAACACAACCCCAGCACAGTCACCTCACCCAGCCACCACTCCCAACACATCACCATCTCACTCTTCCACAGCAGATTTCAGGCAATGAGAGAATTTTCAGCAACAGTACCACTCACAACACACAACACAACACCAGCAGCAGCTCAGTCACCCAACCCACCACTCTCAACACACTCTGACCTTGCTCTTACCCATGTACGTGAGTTCCTTTGAGTCTGTGTCCCAGTAGAAGTCCCCATGAATGTTTGTGGTGGGGTCAGGCAGGGACTCCAGGCTCTCCCTCTCACCCTTGGTCGTCCTGTCAAGTTAGGCAATGCCACATTAGGTCAGGTTAGATCACACACACGGACATGCATAGAAATAGAGGTTTGGGATTAATGAAATGAGGAGATGGGGTTAATAAAAGAAAATGTACAAGATGGAAGCACACGTGTGTGCAGGCAAACGCACACACTTAAGCTATGAAGAAAGACTTGAAGAGATGGAATTACCAACACTACGAGAGAGAAGAGAAAGGGGAGACCTTATAACAATGTACAAGTTAGTAAACAATATAGAAAGAATAGGCAGAAATTACTTGTTACCACAGATGAAGGAGGGAGAGAGACAGATGAGGGGGCATATGAAGAGAATAAAGAAGAGTGGATGTTCAAGCGACATCAAGAAATACAGCTTCCCATACAGAACTATTGAAATCTGGAATGATCTGAAGGAAGAAGTGGTTGTAGCAAACAGTGTACACATGTTTAAACAGAAACTGGATAAATATAGTTATGGAGACAAGACAAAATGAACTTTGGCTTGTGCTCTGTACAATACAACTAGGTAAACACAACTAGGTAAATACACACACACTACAAGAACAGGTTATATAGGCAAAGGAATGTACATCAAGCCAAGGAAAATCTAAGGAGATATAAACACACAGAAAGGAACGAGTGTCTGATTGTAGCACAGAACATAAGAAAACATGGAAAACTGCAAGAAGCCATTAGGTCTATAAGTGGCAGTCCACAGACTCTGTATACAGAGGGTGTCCAAGTTACGAGGTAATGAGTTACGAATGTTCATTGATATGAGCAGTCTACTTGCAAAAAGAAAATGTACTCTTGATAATGTTCCCTTTGCTAACCAAACATTCAAATTTGGCACACAGCACGCTGCTTTGCCACTAACTACGCAGTGCAGCAGCATAGCAGAGGACCGCCTACTGGCCCAGGACACAGGCCCTGTAGCAGTTTATTATGAGACGCTAGTTTAAAATTTAAATTTAATTTAAAAACATATTGTACTGCACCGCAGTGAGTCTGCCTTGAGACTCCACAGTGCACAGACCTCTGCCAGTCTGCCTCTGAGAGGCAAAGAGACAGGAGAGTTGTGCTGCATGGTGTAGAAACCCTGCTCCATTACATTAAGTCCACAAATAGACAAACAAACCTGTCTTATGCTTTCAGCCAGCCATCTTAATAAATTACATGAAAAAAGGTATGCATAACCTGAGAGGGAGAGCGGAAGAAAGGAAAAATGTACATGAGAGAGAGAGAGAGAGAGAGAGAGAGAGAGAGAGAGAGAGAGAGAGAGAGAGAGAGAGAGAGAGAGAGTTGTATGCCTGGCATATCTGAGTCTTGCATTTGGCAGAAACCTCAAGACTGTCACTTCTTGGTGGTATCACATCACCCATAAGGCAAGGTGCTCTCTCTCTCTCTCCCTCTCTCTCTCTTTCTCTCTCTCTCTCATGGTACCAAGTATCAAGTAAGTAAGCATTACATTGTTTGCAGAACGTATGATTCTTTTTTGGTTCTGAAAAATTATGATGACAAGTTGCGAGGAAAATGACTTACAAGCAGCCTTCCGGAACATATCTTGCTTGTAACTCGAACACCCTCTGTACTACAACTACACACACACACACACACACACACACACACACACACACACACACACAAACTCACAGGGACACTTACTCAATTCTGTCAGGTGTCTGGGTGAGTGTGTGTTTCACAAAATAGTGGTCATTTCTTGTCATGAATTTTGTGTTAGTCTTGTATGACATGTTGACGAACTGATGGGGAGAAAAATGAAACCAAAACACAATTAAATCATATGCATAAACCTGTGATAATAATGATTACAGTAAAAATAATAATAACAATAAAAATAATAATAATAATAATATCAATATTAATAATAATAATAATAATAATAATAATAATAAAATAATAATAATCTAATTTTCATCTGAATGCATAAACAACTTAGCATAAAGATAATATTTATTCCATTCTCTGTGTGTGTGTGTGTGTAATAATAATAATAATAATAATAATAACGGTTTATTATTTAGGCAGTTGACAAACTGAAAATGTACATAGGGGATGGGGAAAAACTTAACATTAATCCTAAAGGTAAGTCTAATCTAGGAGGGAAATACTATTGATTGATGGCTCGCACCATGGTGGGAATCGCACTGAGTCTGTACCGGTCCGTGCGCGGCGCCTTCAGGGGCGTTATTTTGTTGTGGTGTCTGGTGGCACGGACCGGGCGAGGCGCGTCGTGCGGCAGCATGTTTCTGAGACATGGATGATGCAGTAGTCCCCTCCCAAACTTCTCCAGAGCCTCTCTGTGCCTGGTGGTTATTCTGGACAGACTCAGGGTGTTCAGGGCTTCTTCATAGGTGGTGTATGCAGGGCCAAGGATGACCCTGCACGCCCTTTTCTGCACACTCTCTAGCTGTAGCTGTTGAGTGTGAGTGAGGGAGGAGGACCACGCTGGGGAGGCGTACATGAGTTTGGGGAGGATGAAGGTAAGGTACACCCCCCTTAACTCATCTGTCGGCGTCCCCAGCGACCTGAGTCTGCGCAGCATGTACAGCCTGTAGGTAGCTAATCTCACGGTGTTGGCGACATGCTGCTTCCAGGTCAGCTGGTTGTCCACCGTGACTCCGAGAAGCTTGGCACATTGGACCACCTGGAGGGGGTGAGGGCCCACTGTGAGCCGGGGAGGGGGCACTGGTACAGAGGAGGTACAGAAATGCATCACCACAGTTTTGCTGTGGTTGATGGTCATCCTGCTCTCCTCTGTCCACGTCTGCAGTCGCTCCAGAATTGCTTGCAGTGGCGAGTAGTCTGGGTTCTTGGTGGAAACTGGGACGCCCACGGTGCAGTCATCCACATACTTCCAGCGATGGGGGGTGTCGGTGAGGGCGTCGTTGATGAGGAGGAGGAAGCATAGAGGACCCATCTTGGTCCCCTGGGGGACTCCACATGTCAGCTGTTGGAAATTAGAGACAGAGCCCTGATAGCGAACGGCCTGACGTCTCCCTGTGAGGAAGTCGGCTAGCCACGCTATCAGATTAGGAGGGAGATCCAGACTTACTGCCTTGCTGATGACAACAGTGTGATCAACAAGATCAAAGGCTTTTTTCAAGTCCACAAAAGCAACTGCTAGAGAGGTGTTTCACTTGTCCAGGTGGCTGTGGATGAATTCAAGGAAGCTGGTCAGGTAATGTGAGGTGGAGGTGGCTTTAATATTTCCGAATTGTCTGATATCCACGGTGTTACAAATTTTGGTGTATGCCCAGTCATATACAAAATCTTCACAAATAAGGCTAGGGATGGAAGTGATAGAGACTGGCCTGAGGTCATTGAGTGACTGTGGACTGGAAGTTTTGGGGATGGGGATGAAGTAAGATGTCTTCCAGTCCACGGGGCAAGAGTGTTGGGAGAGTGAGGCGTTTATTATGGAGCATAGCGGTGTTGCTAGCTCTACAGCAAATTCCTTGTAAATTTTTATAGGAAGGTCAGTGGGTGTGGTGGATCTTGGTTTAAATTTAAGTATTCTCTTAAAAACATCCACCGCCTGGACAGTGTGTGGAGGGGAGGGAGCGGGAAGATAGGCAGGAAGCGGAGTGGTGTGGAGGGGAGGAAAGGTTTGACAGATAGCAGCAAAGTGATCGTTCATCTCCTGAGCCGCGAGATTAGCAGGAAGGTGTGAGGTGCAAGGAAGAGATGAAGTGTGCTTTTGTAAGCCACAGAAAGCTTTGATCTTAGCGTACCACTGTCTGTTGTTGGTCAGCTTGAGGTGGTGTATCTTGTCGGGGTAATAGCTTGCCTTTGCATTCTTAATCTCCCTGATTACTCTGTTTCTTAGTTTCCTGTATAGGACCGGGCAGGAGTGGAACGCCCAGGTCCGCTGACGCATGAGTCTTTTAATGCGGGGCGTCATCCAGGGAGCATCAGACGGGTGCGTTGTGACGCTCTTGGCTGGGAAGTAGTGGTGGAAGGCTTCTGTGGTGGTGGCGACGTAATTTTGCCATTTTAAGTGGACGTCCTCCTCATCCAGCACCTCGGTCCACGGGTGTTGTATCACCCACTGTCCAAACTCTCTCATGGCTGAGTCAGGCATGGGGCGGTGGGTCCTGGTGACAGCTGACCGGGGGGTCGAGGTGGTGGGTGTGGGTGTCCACAGTATGGAGAGGTGGGTGCTCCGTCCCATGGGAGGCAGCGGCTTGGGTGGCGAATACTGCTGGCCCAGGTCTGTGAGTATAAGGTCGAGGATGGCTTGCTGGTGGGTGGGGAAGTCCACGACCTGGGTGAGGTGGAGCTGGTGTAGGATATCGTTGATATCTAATCTGTTAAAGTCCCCACAGATGACCAGCTTGGCAGCAGGATACCTTACCCTCAGGGCATCAGCAGTGTTGATGATGTGAGCGGTGAGTAACTGTGCTGTGGCGGCTCGTGGGGGGTGGTACACGACGCAAACTATGATGGAGGCTGTGTTGCTGGGATGGGAGGGGGGCGTGACTCTCACCCACAGGGCCTCCACACCGGCAGGAATATCGACAGGGAGGTGTGAGGGGCTGAGGGCAGAGTGGCAGAAAACGGCCACTCCCCCCCCCCCCCTGCGTCCTGACCTGAGGTGATGGTAGAGCTGGTAGTCCTGCATTGTGCACACCTCAGGAACAATCTGCCATGCCTCAGTAACCGCCACAATGTCCGCACAAGTAGATCTCACCGTCACAATCAATTCGTCCATCTTGTTGGCCAGAGACGTTGCATTAAATAAGAGGAGTGAGGGAAGACTATACCACGTTCTCGGCACCTCAAAGTGTTTGTATTCCCTCTTCTCCACTCTGCGGTCTTCTCTGGCACTGGAGGTCACTGGAGTGTGTGTGTGTGTGTGTGTGTGTGTTTGTCAGAGAGAGAAAGTTTATATCCCAGGGACTGCCAGTTGTAGACCTGATGGCTACTTGCAGCTATCCTTGTGTTCTTGTGCTCACATGTCCCCCTTAGCCTCCACCACTCCCCTGTGTTGCTGTGCTCCTCTCCCTTTAGCCTCCACCACACCCAGAACTCACCTGATTAGCATTTTCAAAGTTGAAGTCAAAGGTGGCACCAGTGTAGACAAGCCCCATCCAGCCAGCACCACCAATACGGAGCATGAGGTAAGGGATGTGGGTGGCGCCGAAGTCGTTGCTCACCACCAGGTCCTTGCCAAGCAGTGAGGAAGGGCTCGGATTGGTGACGGCCACTCGCAGGAATTTCATGGCCCCTCGGCAAACTGATCCTGGCACCTATAGTGATGACAGACAAAAGGAATGGTTATTATTGTTTTTTTTGTATGTAAGAAGGGTGCTGGCCAAGGGCAGTAAAAAGAGCAAATAAAAAGGTCCAATGAGGTGCCAGTCTCTAAAGGAAAGGATCAAAAAGATCATTCAAAGTTGGAGGTCAAGTGTCTCAAAACCTCCCTTTTGAAAGAGTTCATGTCATAGAAAGAAGGAAACACAGAAGCAGGCAGGGAATTCCAAAGTTTACCATGAGTTGGTTATTCTGTTGTTGGGGTTAGTACTGGTGATGTTTACTGTGATTAGATACACACATATGCATACACAGATGTATACCTGATGTAAAAGACAGGTAGGAAAGGAGTGATGGAAGTGATAAGACTGCTTATACTATGGGGTGAAATTTGTATTAACAAAAAATAAGAAAATAAGGGAAGCTGCAAAAGGCTACCAGACCTACACGTGGCAGTCTCTAAGAAACATACCCATCTATTTCCACCTATCATCATCATGTATAAACTTGTCTAATCTTTTAAAGTTCCCTAATGTAG
Source organism: Scylla paramamosain (assembly GCF_035594125.1). Taxonomy (NCBI): domain Eukaryota; kingdom Metazoa; phylum Arthropoda; class Malacostraca; order Decapoda; family Portunidae; genus Scylla; species Scylla paramamosain. Next base: position 11,358,339 of record NC_087194.1, read on the forward strand.
TGATGTGTACTGTGATTAGATACACACACATGCATATGCAGATGCCTCTTTGATATATAGTACAAGGAGGAAAAGAGATCTATCTGTCTGTCTATACACCAGGCTGATAATCCCATACTAGGTGACCCAAAGCACCTCACACTCAAACACACATCATTCACACTCTTAGGCCCATTGACCCCTGGAGAAAAGGCACAGAAAAAAGATAAAAAGAAAGAAATGGCATCCTAGAAATGACTCAGTATATAAGATAAAGGTACAAGGAAGGGAAGGGAAAACATACAAGTTAATCAGCATTTATCCAGGTACAATAAATAATAAAGAAATACAAGACCAGAAGCATATCAATGAGAGAGAAAAAAATCTCAAAGAAGGAAGGGGAAAGTATCTATAAACCCACAAATATATTCTGCCTTATACCTACATTCTTGGTGACAGAGAATGCTGCTTCTTGAGTGCAGGAATCAGTTGGTAAGATGCCCATTGTGGGAACAACATTTGCCTCCGGTTCGCCCGTCAGAGAGCCATCAGCGTCTATCCAGATTGTCTCGTGTTCCCACTGAAACCTGATCTGATGTGGGAGACAGAATGGTGTCTGTGTCAAGGAGCAACTTTGTGTGTATTCTTGAATACTTTGCTCTGCCATCAGGTTTATTTTCAAGGTGATTAGTCACGTTTTCATGGGTCTTCTTTACTATACTGCTGTAGAACCATTGCTTTTCTAGTGATAGTTTAACAGGGAATTCACCATCATCACTGGGAAAAAAACATCCATGAGAATCTATATATGCAGCCCTTGAAAACAGTCATTACAAGAGTTACTGGTGTTTGTAAATGTTTTCAAGATTCTCATCAGTTTAATGATGATTCTGCATTAAAAAAGTTCTTATGAGTTATTTGTGAGTTTTTAAGTGTTTCCATGCATATAAGACTAGTTTAACAATGGTTCACCATCAGTAATGGAAGAAACACTCATAAGAACTTCAGTAATCATGGTTGTGGCTTCAGAAAATTGTCCTGATGGGAGAACAAAGCATTGCAAAATAAGTGCATATAAGGCAAAAACTGAGGAGATACAGAGAGTCATCCTGAAGAAGAGATGTTTTTCCTTACCTTGTTGGGTGAATTCTCAAAGGCCAGACCTTTAACCTGGGCCCTGTAGCCTCCCTGGTAGTTCCTGCACTGAGAACAGCCAGACAGTGCAGCACTTCCACCCTCATCAAAGTTAACAAATGTGACATTGGAGATACTAAAGATCTGGGTCTTGGGCACCACAATACCACTGGTTCCTGAGGTGCAGGCACTGGAGTTGAGGGCCAAGTGACACACCACCAGGGAATTGAAGATGCCTGCACAAAACAGCATGAATAAAAGATTGTCTCATGATCCTACAAAAACTTAATCTGGAGACAAAATGGTGTTTGTGTCAGAGTAGCTTGGTGTGCATTCTAAAAGGTCTGCTCTCTCATCAGGTCTGTTTTCAAGGCCATTATTCAGGTTTTCATGTTTTTTCTTTATTTTCTCTTTTTTTTCACAACTGATGCTGTAGAAGCCTTCCACAGCATCATTATTTCAGTGATAGTTTAACAGAAATTCATCATCATCACTGGGAAAAAACATCCCTGAGAATTCAAACTCAACACATATAGCCTTTGAAAATAGCCCTTATGAGAGCTATTAGTGTTTCAAAGTGTGTTTTCATGATTCCAGTGATAGTTTAGCAGGAATTCAGCATCATCAATGGAAAAATGAGGTCCATGAAAGTTCAATTAATCACACATGTGACCTTTGAAAATCCTTAAGAGAGTTGCTGGTGTGTGAAATGGTTACTGTACTTAAAGATGCTGTTATAGAAGGTGCCTGTAGAAAACCTAACTGAACATAACCTAACCTACCCAAGTTTATGTCATTATATAATTCAGTGTACTTATATTAACTGATGCTGTTGTTTTTGCTATAACAGTTATTTAAAGATCTGTGTGGTATGTTATTTATGTTCCCTCCAAAAGCTGTGCAAGATGTAGGGAAGGAAGAAATGGAATCAAGCATCTTAACTAACATTGCAATTTAACTCATCACTTGCATATCCTGCTTTTCTTAACCACAATTTCCTCATCAGGCAGGGAGCTCAACCAGGCCTCACTACCTCTCACTAATTCACTCGCATATCCTGCTTCTCTTAACCACAACTTTCTCATCAGTCAGGGAACTCAACAAGGCCTCACTACCTCTCACTAATTCACTTGCATACTCTGCTTCTCTTAACCATAATTTTTTCATCAGTCAGGGAGCTCAACAAGGCCTCAAGGGGTCCTTGAGTTATGATGGAGTTCCATTCCTATAAACCGATTTTCAGCATAGGTTTGAACTGGTACCTACATTATGTCACTCACCTATGCTAATGTTATAGTAAAGTCATATTCTAGTTTATAAAAACATAACTACTGTACCTGTAAAAGAAACACATCAGGACATACAGTAAAAAAAATAAATAAATAAATAAAAAATAAATAAATCAGTAAAAAGGACAAAGGGGAATGTACAGGGACAAGCACTGCCAGTTTAACTACCAAGAGGCAGAAGTCGAGATCATTGTAAACTGAGGACTCCCTATACCTCTCACTCCTTCCAGTCACCATCCCCCTTCACCCCATCACCACCCAGTGACTCACCAGGGCTGTCATCCTGTCCAAACCCTCCCTTCACAGACACCATCTCCATGCCAGCCTGTTGGTTATCAAGCATCACAAAGTTGTGGAACTGCAGCTTAGTGCCAGATACTGCCTCGGCACCCCGCTCACAGTGCCACGCGGTGAAGCTTTGCCACTTGGCCACCTGCAGGAATTTTTTTTTCTTTTTCTTTTCTTTTATTTCTTTTGTGTGTGTGTAAGTGGACAGTGGCCAAGGGCAACAGGTGAAAAAAGGCCACTGAGGTGCAGGCTCAAAAGAATGGTCAAAAGGCTCATCCAAAAGTGGAAGATTTTTATTTATTTATTTATTTTTTTTTTTTTATTGTCCTTACTACTGGGATTTTTATTTCTTGTTAACAGTTCACTAAGCCACAAAACTGTTCCTTTCCAGTGAGGGGTTGATGGGGCTACGTGTGTGAGTGTGTGTGTGTGTGTGTGTGTGTGTGTGTGTGTGTGTGTGTGTGTGTGTGTGTGTGTGTGTTGCTTTGCCTGGACCATCCTGTGTGGGATCGTAATATTTTGTAATAGTAAGCTCTGTTTCATCAAGTGTATCAGTAATTAGGCAGGTGAGGCTACAGGAGCATAGTTCATAATAGTAAGCTCTGTTTCATCAAGTGTATCAGTAATTAGGCAAGGTAATTAGGGTACAGGAGCATGGTAGCACTGCCACTGACTCATGTACTAAATCACTGACTGGTCTATGAATTTCTATATGACTTTGAAATGTTAGCAAAGTTCTGTATTTCTACCAGAACCATAATTTGAACTGTATGGGTTTTGACAGAAATACATCAATCTGCTGCACATTTCAAGACAAGATGGGAATTTGCTGACTGATCAGTGAGTGAGAGCTTTGGTCAGTTACAGTGTTATCATGTTCCTGTGTCCTGAATTACTAAGACACACCTAATGACAGAGTGTAGCAGTATTGCCCATCATTATACACACACACAGATCATATACACATGAATGGATACGTATTTAGTGATGCGTGACACAGACTTACCACGTCCCTGCCTCCACAGATGTCGGACTTTGGGTGATATCCTGGATTGGAGAACACCCACAGACCATACCTGGAACAGAGGCCAGTGTTGTCATCAAATGTCCCAATGTCCCAGATGGATAGCCAGAAAACAGATTAACTTTTATCCTTCTGTACTATGATCCTCTCTCTCTCTCTCTCTCTCTCTCTCTCTCTCTCTCTCTCTCTCTCTCTCTCTCTCTCTCTCTCTCTCTCTCTCTCTCTCTCTCTCTCTCTCTCTATTCCACCCATCATGTAAACTTCAAGCCAGCACAGAACACACAGCATAACAATAACACTCATGCACACATACTCGTACACACATCCTCTCTCTCTCTCTCTCTCTCTCTCTCTCTCTCTCTCTCTCTCTCTCTCTCTCTCTCTCTCTCTCTCTCTCTCTCTCTCTCTCTCTCTCTCCTACCCAGCCAACACACAATCACAAACACACACACACACACACCTTCCCATGGAATGTGCATTGTTATTGAAGAAGAGTCCCATCTGTTCAGTGTTCTGGCAGTAGATGTTGGTGGTGGATGGGCCCGAGGGGTGGTGGTCCAGCCTGTACCAGTAACCAAAGTGTGTTCCACTGGCAGCTGCATTGTAATGGAAAATGTTGTTTGGGTTCACCACCTGATGGATGAGCGAAACAGTGGATCAGTGAGTAAGCGGTTTGTGGAAAATTGCAGGAGTTATGAGTGTGTGACTGGAGTGGGAGGTGGTTCTCAGAGTGGCTTGTGGAGACTTTGAGAGTTTTGAGTGTGTGGAAGATTCTCTCTCTCTCTCTCTCTCTCTCTCTCTCTCTCTCTCTCTCTCTCTCTCTCTCTCTCTCTCTCTCTCTCTCTCTCTCTCTCACATTCTTCCATCTAATTGATTTTTACTGAAAGAGGAGCACTGGTCAAGGGCAACAAAAGGAAGAAATATACCCACTGAGGTGTCAGTCCCTAAAGGAAAGAGGCCAATGGATCATCCAAAACTTGAAGCCTCCCTCTTGAAGGAGTTCAAGTTATTGGACTGAAGAAATACAGAAGCAGGCAGTGAGTTCCAGAGTTTACGAGATAAAGGGATGAATGATTGAGAATACTGGTTAATTCTTGCATTAGAGAGGTGGATAGAATAGGGGTGAGAGAAAGTAGAAGACATCCCTTACTTGTTCTCCCTCCTCCCACCTTTTCCCTCCCTGCTTCCTTCCCCTATACACGCACACATGTGCACACACACACACACACACACACACACACACACACACACACAAAAGATGTGGTTGAAGCAGAGCATTGTACACATAATTAAAGAGAAATCGTGCAAACATAGATATGGAAACAGGACAAAAGAGCTTGCTTGGACCCTGTGCAGTACAACTTGTTAAATACAACTAGATAATCACATACACACACCCACCCAGAATGAGGAGCGTGTCACATCCACATTAAGAAGGGAAGAGGAGGTCCTGGTGTAGACTGCAAGGTTGTACTGCACCACACTGTTCTGCTCCACCCCATCCTCTGTGAAGATAGCGTGACCCATGTTGTTGTACGCCACATTATGCTCCACCAGCAGGTTGTCTGTTGCGTGCATTGTCACTGCGCGGTTGTAGGTGTGGTGGATGGAGCACCCGCGGATGTACGAACCACCCATGTCCCCAGCCAGGTGGAAGTGGAGTGGGTACCGCCCAAGTTGGAATGCCTGGGTGGAAATTTGGCAAGTGTGTATGTGTGTGGATTACAATGGATGTGGTGTGTTATTGTGCTTGCCTGAAGTGGAGGTGATGTTACTGTGCCTGTTTGAAGTGGAGGTGGAGGGATATTTTGATGTGTGAATGAATTAGGGTGGATGTGGAGGTGATACTAATGTGTCTCTCTCAAGTAGAAGTACAACACATATTGCTCAAATTACTACATGTGACATTACTACTACTACTACTACTACTACTACTACTACTACCATTACCACTGCCACAACACACATGACCTGACCCAGATTGGCCCAGCAGGACCCAGCCTCTCACAGCCTCACCTGACCAGCCTTGGTCACCTCCACGTACTCAATGCGTCCCATCACCAAGTCCAGGTCAGGGAACTTTCCAGACAGTATCACGGTGGCACCAAATTGGTCACCGCCAATCTCGTCTCCATGTCAACCATTGAAACATGACTGGGTGGCGTGCTGGTCTGGGATGGTAAAGAGAAGAGAGACATGTTGGTGTGTGGCAGTGAACAGAGAGAGAAGAATGCATTGAGAGAAAGAAAAAGAGAGATGTATTCTCGTGTTTCTGCATCTTATCTCAGCCACTTCTATCAGGTCCTGGTGAAAGTTACTGGGATTTTCCAGGATGTTTTCATTATAGTAGTGAAAGGTTAGCAAGGATTCTATGCCTTTATTAGATCTGGGGAAAACTATTGTTGTTTTCAAGGATATTTTCACAATCTAACAAGGATTCTATGCCATTAACTGAGTGTGGTGGAAACTGTTGTGGTTTTCAAGGATGTTTTCCTGATTGTAATGAGGTTAACAAGGATTATATACTGTTAATAGATTTTGGTGGAAAGTATTGTGGCTTTCAAGAGTTCTTTCATAACTGTAATCATAAATGAACAGGATTCTACACCATTAACAGATTCTGAGGGAAAGTATTGTGACTTAAGAGTGGTGAATCCTTTAAAATTCAGATCTGCACCATCACACACCACTGCTACTATTCACAACCACTACTATACACCTTGAGAACCTGCACCAGAATGGCAGTAAGTCACCAAACTCACCAGAACTGAATGAACTCACACCTACACACTACTACTACTACTACTACTACTCCTTGCGGCCCACACACAACACACCTTCAGAATCTGCAACAGAACAGCAATAAGTCATTCAGCAGAAGTCAATGAACTCAGACCTACACACTATTCCTCCTCCTCACAGCCTTTCATAACCTATATACAGCACAGAACAACACCACAACACCAAACTCACCAGGCCTACAAGCAGTGTCACAGCCCTCAATAGCCGCACTGAAGTCGGTGCCAACATTTCACTGGATCTTGACATTGTGGGTGAGGAGTCCCACCTCTGCACGTGTCTCCACTGTGTGTCCCCCAAGAGTCTGGGTGACGGAGAGGTGGGTGTGCTCCAGTGCCTCTGTCAGTGTGACCTCCAGGCCATCCTCAGAGACTGATGCGATGGTCCTCACCTCGTTCTCCTTCATGTAGAACCTGTGGAGGGATGAAGGGGGTGAGAGGGACAGGGAGAGAGGGGTGGTTTGGGAGATGAATGGGTAGTGAGAGAGAGAGAGAGAGAGAGAGAGAGAGAGAGAGAGAGAGAGAGAGAGAGAGAGAGAGAGAGAGAGAGAGAGAGAGAGAGAGAGAGAGAGAGAGAGAGAGAGAGAGAGAGAGAGAGAGAGAGAGAGAGAGAGAGAGAGAGAGAGAGAGAGAGAGAGAGAGAGAGAGAGAGAGAGAGGTAGTTAGGCAGAGATGGATTGGTGGTTAGAGAGAAAGGAGGGAGAGAGGGAGGGAAGGAGAGAGGATGGTTATGAGAGAAGTAGAGAGATATTTTTATCTACTGCATCTCTACGGGTGAGAGAGAGAGAGAGAGAGAGAGAGAGAGAGAGAGAGAGAGAGAGAGAGAGAGAGAGAGAGAGAGAGATTTGCACATGAATGTTCCTTTACCTGTTCTCTGTGGTGGCAATAACAACCTGGTCACCCTGCCTCAAGGCGACGGGCAGGGACAGGGTGAGGTTGGTGTCCCCAAGGGAGGCCTTGTGTGCCAGGTGGGTCCAGGTGATGGGGACGTGACAGCCATGAAGGTCCAGCGTCCCATCACGCACTGCCAATACCTGTGGGATGGGTCAGGGTAGGTGGTAAAGGGGTTTGGGTTAGGTTATGTGGAAGAAATCCAGTCTTTTATGTTGTTATTTTTATTGTTGTTCTCTCTCTCTCTCTCTCTCTCTCTCTCTCTCTCTCTGCACAGTGGGATGGAGTCTAGTCTTTCATTTTGATGGTTTGTATCGTTGTGGTCTGTCTGTCTGTCTGTCTGTCAAGGAATCTAGTCTTATACTCTGCTGGTTTGTATTGTTGTGGTCTGTCTGTGTCTGTCTGTCTGTCAAAGAATCTAGTCTTATATTCTGCTGGTTTATATTGTTGTGATCTATCTGTCAGACAAAACATACAGACAGATCACAACAATACAAACCAACAGAATGAAAGCCTAGATTCCTTGAAAAACAAGCAGACACACAGACAGACAGATAGACAGACTCATCCTCCTCACCACTACAATCATGGATGCATCTTGATAACCAGACCAGCCTCCACCAGAATCCATGAAAGGCATAGAATCCTGGTTAAATCCTTCTCTCTCCCTTTGCCTCTCACCTTGGCATCCTCTCTCTCTCCCTCTCCCCTTGGCACCCCCCACACTCTCCCTCAGCCTCTCACCTTGGCACCATACAAGGGCAGCTCGGTGGAGTGTGTGTTGCTGTGCAGTTCAATGACGGCCTCACCAGGGAAAGGCTGATCCTCCGACCCAATACTGAGAGAGCCACCACCAACGATCAAAATATACTCTGCCCACAACACCAGCTCCTCCACAGTCTCCACATCAAACACCACGTGGCCGCCCTGGATCAGCAGCATCTTCAGCACTGGTGTTGACTGGTCCAGCAGCAGTGTCTTGCCCTGAGTCACCACCACCAGCTGCCCCTGTGATGGTGGCGGTTCGCTGCCCCAAGTGAATGGTGAACTCCAGAGGTCGATGTAGGAAAAGATTCCACTATTGTTCTGCTGTGGAGATGAGGGGTGAGAGGTGAGGGGCGAGGGGATGAGGTGGGTGAAGGAGGAGAATGAGATGAGGGTGCTGAGTGGTGAATTTTAGAGGTGAGGGATCAATGATGAGGGGTGAGGGAGGAAAGGTGAGGGGTGAAGGGGTCAGAGGGGATAGAGGGATAGAAAAAGGAAGGTAAGTTAAGAAAGGAAAGGAGAAAATGAGGCTAAAAGGATGAAACAGGAGATGAAGAAATTATAAACACAAAAATTAATAAAAGACATCAAATTAAGCAAGAAAACAGAAGGAAAAAGAGCAAAACACTTTCACCAAACAAAAGAACACATAAACACTCACAGCTGCTGCCAAGCCTTTCCCAGGGGCAGTGACCTTGACCTGGAATTGACCCGACCCTTGGTGAGCCTCAGTGATGCAGGTGATGCTGGTCGGACCCTCTTGGGTCACCTTGCACTCTGACCCACCAATGGTCACCTTATTGCCGCTCAACCTAGGGAGGATAAGGTCTAAGTTAGGCAAGGTCAAGTCAGATCATTATGTTGCCGTTTGACCTGAGGAGGTAGTGGCTGGGTTAGACAAGGTTAAGTCAGGTCACTATGTTGTCACTTGTCTTAAGGTTAGGCAAGGTTAGGTCAGGTCACTGCAATACTGCTTGACCTGAGGGGGCAGTGATCAGGTTAAGCAAGGTTATATGGCAGAAAATACAGCATGCATACAGACAGACAGACAGGCAGGCAGAGAAGCACAGACACCCAGAAGTCACACAGACACCAGGCACTGTGGTACTTACCCAAAGCCAGTGCCAGTGAGGGTGAGGGAGGTGCCGCCAGCAGTGCCGCCTCGCTGGGGCTCCAGGCCAGTGAGGGAGAGTGTGAGAGCCAGTTGGTAGGTGAAGCCACCCAGCAGACTGGCAGACAAACCATTCGGGCTGCTCACCACCACATCACACGTCACATCCGCCTCACCTGGTACATGTAGATGGATAGATGGATGGATGGTTGGATTGAGGGATGGATAAATTGATGGATGGATGGATAGATAAATTAATTGATTAATTGACAGATAGATAGATAGAGATAGATAAATAAATTGATAGATTTATAGTTTATTGACAGATGGATGAACAGATTGATAGTTAACTGACAGATAGAAAAGCAGATTGATAGTTTATTGATCATCACACACACACACACACACACACACACACACACACACACATAGACAAATAAAAGGAAGGTTTAGTTAACAGATTCAGTTATACAGACAGACTGACTGATAGATATATAGGTAGGTAGGTAGACAAACAGGTAGACATACTGTAGATAGACAGATAGATAGATAGATAGATAGATAGGTAGGTAAATAGATTAATAGATAGGTAAATAGGTACAGATAGATAATTTATTGATAGAGATAATTTACTGACCATCACACATACACACACACACACACACACACACACACACACAGAGACAAATAAAGGAAGGATTAGTTATATTGTCATTATTATCATTATCAATGAATTAATTATCATAATACTACTAATGATAATAATACTGCTATTATCATGAATAACAGTAATAATGACACTACTACCACTACCACCACCACCCCTACTCACTGTGGGGCAGGGCTGGTGCCACACAGGTTATGGCTGTGGTGCTGTCGCTGCTCACAAGGTCACAGGGCAGGTCACACAAGGTCACCAAGGAGCCGCCATCCGGGTCAAAGCCCTGACCTGCCAGCATGATCCTAGCACCCCCAAAGCTCCCTGTGTAAGGTCAGTCAGAGTCAGGGGGATGAGACAGACACACAGACACACAAACACAGAGACAGACAAACAGGTTGCGACAGATGGACAGACAGAGACAGGCAGAAGGATACAGTATAATCAGGAACAGACAGAAAGATAGACAAGACGGCAGAGACATATAAGTAGAGACAGACAGACAGGCAGAGACAGACATGCAGAGAGAGAGAGAGAGAGAGAGAGAGAGAGAGAGAGAGAGAGAGAGAGAGAGAGAGAGAGAGAGAGAGAGAGAGAGAGAGAGAGAGAAGCAGATAGATAGATACAGACAGACAGGCAGGCAAAGAGAGGTACAAAACACACACACACACACACACACACACACACACACACACACACACACACACACACACACACACCTGAGGAGGGAGTGAGTGAGGTGAGAGAGAAGATGAGGGAGATGGACAAGTTGTTGGAGTCTCCATACACTGCATCCCTCACAACCACCTCATGTTTCCCTCCTCCAAGTGCTGGGACCTGTCTCCACCACCACCACCACCACCACCACCACCACCAGGGAAAGAAAGAAAAAAGAGCATTAAACATTCTTCCTAATTCAAAAAACTTTTCCTAACCCAAATCTATCCTCGCTTAATTCATTGTCTCATTCAGTAATGTTACTTTTCCTGTCACTCACTCATTTGCAGAACTACATCTATTTCCTCTACTATTATTATTACTCAGTTCCCTCTCACTTTCCCCCCCAAGCTGCCTCACACTCCCTCATGGCACTCATCAGTCTCTTCCCTGCAGCACTTCCCCTCAATCCCCCTGACTCACGATGCACTGGAGGGAGGTGGGTGAAGCAGGGGAGACCAGGCCACACCTTTTGCCCCCCACGGTGACCTCAGGGGTGCCCCCGGACAGAGTGAAGCCAGTGCCATCCAGTGTGAGGGTGGTGCTGCTCACCACATCAGTAGAGGGCCTGGCAGGAGAGTAAGGGGGTAGTGTGAGGTTGGGAGGGAAGAGGGGTGGGGTGGGGACAGGAGACCAGGGGTGCATTATACGGGAAGTTTCTCTCTAACCCTGCACCCCCGTTCGTTTGGGGCAGTCCATCAGCAGGAAGCAGCAAAAATGGCCGCCCACAGCACTCTTCTTAGCATAAGAGCTCACTGATGACCCTGTACTTGACATTGTGGACATTATTTATAGAAGAAATGAAGTTTTAAGGAGGCAAGAGGAGGAGAGAGAAGAGAGCCCACAGAGTCCTATGAGAGTCAGGGATTATGCTTGTTTATCAAAAGTAGTTTGTGTTACATATGTGGTCAAGGTGTCGCGATTCTACCACTCCAAAGTTGCTTTTTTTTTTTTTTCGTTAGACTCCCTCCAAACTAAGCCTCGAGGCCAGCATGCATGCTCTGGCTGGCCTGTCCAGTGGCCTGAACAGGCTGGCCCCACAAAAAAGTTACTCATACAGGAATCAGGCCACCTGAAGGGCCACACTCAGTTCTGCTTAGTGCCCAGACACTGTTGTGGAAGGTTGGCAGGCTGGCTGCTCTGCTCCACGCTGATGAACTGGAATGGCTGGCTCTGGCTCTGCCTCTGGCCTTGGCTACATTAATTATGACATTATCAACCTGTTGGCTTCATTAAGGGATAATCCCATCCTATGCCCCTATAATTTCATTTGGGCCAACAGCAAGCTCTGATGTGTGAAAGCAGTGAGTGCAGGCTGTGTATTGAGAACAACAAACACACTTCTTGCCACTACATCACAGACTGTGTTAAAGCACGACAATTCTGAAGAACTGGTGTGAGTGACATGCCCTCCATGGTGGAACACTTGGTTGACCTGTGAGTCTTGAGGTAAGTGAAGACTGCTGACCCAAAATTCCTACAAGCTAGATAATGAACAAAGTGAGCACTAACATTATGTTGTCATTGTTATTATTATTGTCACTATAATTATTAGGTAGTATTATTACTATCAATATTAGTAGTATTAGTATCACTGTCATCATTATTACTATCATCATTCATCTTATTTGTTGTTGTCTCAAAGACCCATTCTATTTCATCGCAACATTCATTTACAATACTTCCAAACTGGGGGCCACCTCACGTGCAGTGTCTTAACAACAGTCCTTTGTTGAACTTTTTTCATGTAAGAGGGACACAGGCCAATGGCAACAAAAACCCAATTTAAAAAAAAAACCCACCGAGATGCAAGTCCCCAAACAGGGTCCAAAGCGGTGATCAAAAATTGAAGGATAAGTGTGTTGAAACTTCCCTCTTGAAGGAGTTCAAGTCACAGGAAGGTGGAAATACAGAAGCAGGTAGGGAGTTCCAGAGTTTACCAGAGACAGGGATGAATGATAAGATTACTGGTTAACTCTTGCATTAGAGAGGTGGACAGAGTAGGAGTGAGAAAAAGAAGGTCTTGTGCAGCAAGGCTGCAGTAGGAGGGGAGGCATGCAGCTAGCAAGATCAGAAGAACAGTTAGCATGAAAATGGTGATAGAAGATAGCAAGAGATGCAACATTGCAGCAGTGAGTAAGAGGCTGAAGACAGTCAGTTATTGAGGAGTTGATGAGACAAAAAGCTTTTGATTCAACCCTGTCTAGAAGAGCATAATCCATAGAAAGGCATAATCCATACATGGATGGATAGGGCCTCTGTACAGAGCAGCTGGAAGGGTGAGAAAAACTGGCGATGTCTCAGAACGCCTAACTTCATAGAGGCTGTTTTAGCTAGGGATGAGATGTGAAGATTCCAGTCTAGATTATAAGAAAAGGACAGACCGAGGATGTTCAATGTAGGAGAGGGGAACAGTTATGTGCCATTGACGAAGATGGGATATTTGTCTGGAAGGTTGTGTTGAGTTGGTAGATGGAAGAATTGAGTTTTTGAGGCATTGAACAATACTAAGTTTGCTCTGTCACAATCAGAAATTTCAGAGAAATCAGACGACAGGTGTTCTGGTTTCCTTTTGTGACCTGTTTACTTCCTGAAGGGTTGGACGTCTATGAAAAGACGTGTAAAAGTGCAGGGTGGTATCATCATCATACGAGTGGATAGGACGAGAAGTTTGGTTTAGAAGATCATTGATGAATAATAGGAAGAGAATATGTGATAGGACAGAACCCTGAGGAACACCACTGTTAATAGATTTAGAAGAACAGTGACCATCTACCACAGCAGCAACAGAACGGTCAGGAAGGAAACTTAAGATGAAGTTGGTGAGAAAAGGATAGAAGCCGTAGGAGGGCAGTTTGGAAATCTAAGCTTTGTGTCAGACTCTATCAAAAGCTTTTGATATGTCTAAGGCAACAGCAAAAGTTTCTCTAAAATCTCTAAAAAAGATGACCAAGACTCAGTAAGAAAAGCCAGAAGTAGAGCAGCCTTGACAGAACCCATACTGGCGATCAGATAGAAAGTTGTGAAGTGAAAGATGTTTAAGAATCTTCCTGTTGAGGAAAGATTAAAAAATTTTAGATAGGCAGGAAATGAAAGCAATAGGATGGTAGTTTGAGGGATTAGAACGGTCACCCTTTTTAGGAACATGCTGAATGTAGGCAAACTTCCAGCAAGAAGGAGAGGTAGATGTTGACAGATGGAGTTGAAAGAGTTTGACTAGTCAAGGTGCAAGCACGGAGGCACGGTTTCAGAGAACAATAGGAGGGACCCCATCAGGTCCATAAGCCTTCTGAGGGTTTAGGCCAGTGAAGGCATGGAAAACATCGTTGTGAAGAATTTTAATAGGTAACACAGAGTAGTCAGAAGGTGGAGGAGAGGGAGGAACAGGCACTGAATCATTCAAGGTAGAGTTTTTAGCAAAGGTTTGAGGAAATAGTTCAGCTTTAGAAATAGATGAGATCAGAGTGGTGCCATCTGGTTGAAATAAAAGAGAGAAAGATGAAGAAGCAAAGTTATAGGAGATGTGTTTGGTTAGGTGCCAGAAGTCATGAGGGGAGTTAGATCTTGAAAAATTTTGACACTTTCTATTTATGAAGGAGTTTTTGGCTTGTTGGAGAAAAGACTTTGCATGGTTCCAGGCAGAAATATAAAGTGCATGAGATTCTGGTGATGGAAGGCTCAAGTACCTTTTGTTACCCATCTCTCTATCATGTATAGCACAAGAACAGGCTGTGTTAAACCAAGGTTTGGAAGGTTTAGGTCGAGAAAAAGAGAGAGGAATGTACGCTTTCATGCCAGATACTATCACCTCTGTTATGTACTCAGCACACAGAGACAGTCTGTGACATGGAAGCAGTAGTCATTCCAAGGAAAATCATCAAAACACCTCCTCAGGCCCCCTAACTAGCAGAAGCAAAATGTTAGAGGCACCTCTGCTTAGGGGGATCCTGAGGAGGGATTGGAGCAATAGGATGAGATACAGAAGTGAGATTGTGATCAGAGGAGCCCAACAGAAAAGATAGGGTAACAGCATAAGCAGATGGATTAGAAGTCAGGAAAAGGTCAAGAATGTTGGGCATATCTCCAAGACAGTCAGGAATACAAGTAGGATGTTGCTCTAGGTCGTGGAGAATGGTAAAGTTGAAGGCTAGTTCACCAGGATGGTCAGTGAAAGGAGAGGAAAGCCAAAGCTGGTGGTGAACATTGAAGTCTCCAAGAATGGAGATCTCTGCAAAAGGGAAGAGAGTCAGAATGTGCTCCACTTTGGAAGTTAGTCAAAGAATTTCTTATAGTCAGAGAAGTTAGATGAGAGGTATACAGCACAGATAAATTTAGTTTGAATGACTCTGTGGTTGAAGCCAGATGGTGGAAAATTCAGAAGATTCAAGAGTGTGGCAATTCACCTAGTGAAGACTGAATTGTCTTTGCCAACACAAAGACCCAGCTCAGGAGTGATCCTGCGCCACCTGCAACATCAAGATCTGAGGTCACTGGGTAAATGAGGTGGTGGGGGTGCTGGCCAACACAATCACTTTGAACATGATGATAAATATTTGTTCTCATTGAAATTAGTGAACATATTTAATAATGATAATATTAATAATGCATTACTGTTATTATTATTATTATTATCATCATCATCATTATCATCATCATCATTATCATCATTATTATTATTATTATATTATTATTATTATTATTATTATTATTATTATTATTATTATTATTATTATTATTATCAGTTGTAGTAGTAGTAGCATCATTATTATTACTATTATCATTATTATTATTATTATTATTATTATTATTATTATTATTATTATTATTATTATTATTATAAACAAAACACCAGTGATACAGAAGATGTGTGTGTGTGTGTGTGTGTGTGTGTGTGTGTGTGTGTGTGTGTGTGTGTGTGTGTGTGTGTGTGTGTGTGTGTGTGTGTGTGGTGAAGTGGGGTGCATGGCATCAAGACTCACGTGACAGAGAGAAGCATGGGGGTGACGGCTGCAGCGTAGGTGAATGCTTTGGCAGCCATCACATTCTCACTGCAGGCCACACTGACCACCACCGCTGCCTCCCCCTCAATGCCAGGTGGCAGGCGGCAGGAGATGGTGTTGGCACTCTCCTGCAGCATGGGGCACTCAGCACCACCAACCACCACCATCATGTACCCGGGAATGAACCCCGAGCTGTTCCCCACCAGCACCGCACCTCCGTTGATGCTGCCGGACTGAGGTGTTAGGGCAGAGGCCATGGGCAGGGTAGTGGAGGTCACCTTGTTGCCCACAACTGCCCTAGCCCCAGCCATGGTCACCATGGGTCTGTAGGAGCCTGCGGACAGGCCGGCTGCTGTGCAGGACACTTTGGTGGGGGTGAGAGAGGTGATGGTGCAGGAGTAGGAGGTGGGATGGTCCTCTGTTGAGTGACTCTGTTGTGGGTGTCTCTCCTAGGGGTTGTGGTCCAGTATGTGGGGAAGAGGGCCAATGCCAGCCATGCGCCAGGCACCCAGCTGCACCGTCTCCTCAAAGGTGGCTGCCCCAGTGCCGGTGAAGCTACCCCAGAAGCCCCGAGGGGCCTCCAGCACATCCACCAGGGACAGCCTCGCCTTCTGCCCCAGGCCATGCAGGTACTTACCACTGAGCACGTTATCCTCATCCTCGGCCACTGTCTCCACCAGGCGGTCCATCTCATCACCCGCCTCCACACCCAGGAAGTCCTCAACCTCATCCTTCAGCACCACCACCACCACTCTTCCCTTTCTTCCACCATCAAGTCTTCCTTCTCCTCCTCCTGAGGCACCTCTCGGCAGCCATGGGGGACCGACTGTTGCACCAGAGTGATGGTGACCTTGGTGTTGTCACTGCCAAAGTTGTGGCCAGACAATGTCACTTCCTCGCCCTGCACTGCCATGCTGGTGACCACAGGGGTGAGTGCCTCACTGTAGGTGAAGGTAAGGGTGTCCATCTTGGCCGGCACCTGCAGGAGATTTTCTTTTAAGCTTTTTAAGATTCAGTCACTCAAAAGACACCAAATTACCATATTATGGTTTGAGACGAGAAAAGGAATTTATATAGTCTTTTGCCAAGACACTGTTGATGTTGGATACACATCTAGTCTTAGATATGGTGACAGACTTAAATAATTAACTCATCTTGATCATTCTGCACTGAAAGGAAGATGTGCCATGTGGTAATACAGTAATGCACACATGAGTACCACTGCCAACAGTGCCTCACCACACATCCAGGCAGCAGCTCTGACTCAGTACTCTGCTGTGTTCCTCTTGCCTCAAGTTTAGAGTGAAGACAAGTGTTCTTTTAACTTCATGTATGCACACACACTCACACACACACAGCCTTAGACACACCTCCACACACCTATCAGTGCACCAAGGCCTTCTCTCAGCACCTCAGGAATAGAAATAAAACACTATGACATAGTACTGACACCAGTGCCGTCACCACCCCATGCAAGACTAATGACGGCGAAAGTGGCTCACAAGACAACACTCACTCATCTGTCACTGCCCCCCACAAGAGTAATGGTGATGCAAGCAGTTCAGCCTCACAAGACAACCCTCATTCAGCTGTTCAGAATGACAACACATGTGCAGCCAAAACCATCCCCTTGTGCTTTGGCCCAACACATCACTCACTTTGCTGTTAAGGAGTAATGACTGGGATCATAATTCACTGGTTAATAAATAATTATAGAACTTTTAGAGCTGTGTTTATGGCATGCCCCACTCAAACCCTTGGGCCAACCACTAGGTAATTTGACTTGAGGAATGAGAGTGAAGTAGCAGTACTTGGTGAGCAGAAAGACTTCACAGCTCTAACGTAACTCATAAATAGTGAGAAGCTGGCTTACAACAACTCTACACACACACACACACACACACACACACACACACACACACACACACACACACACAGGTCACAAGCAGCAGCTGAAGAAATATTAGGCAAAGTTTAGAAATTGGCCAGAGTTGAAGAGTACAACCAAGTGTGGATGAAAAAGATAGGACCAGAGAAGAGAGAGCTACTATAAATGAACTAAGAAGAGAATTAAATGAAAAAAAAAAAAAACGAAAAAAGACCAGAAGTGGAGAAGAGGTTCTATTGAAGGGTCACAGACATGAGGCTGAGAAAGTGGTAGAGGAAAGAGGACAATGCAGAAGGGGAGGTTTAAAAGTGGAGTATACTAACTTAAATGGTCTGATACCAGTAGTGTTGAAAGTTAGAGACTGTTTAAGAGAGAAGAGAAGCCAGATATCATGGCAATTGTTGAAACAAAACTGGAGAGTGATGTGGACGTTTTAGATATTGGTGATGGAAATTACAACCTCTGGATGAGAAATAAAAGATTTAAGCAGGGTTTAGGTGTGATGCTCCTAATTAGACAAGGATTGACAGTGAAATCTACTACATGTGGGGAGGGGAAGGCAGAGGTACTGAAAATAGCCTTAAAAAGAAATGTGGGAAGATGCCAAAATACTGCAGTGACCTATGTTTCCCTTATTCCAACTCAAGGGGTGAGGAAGAATACAAGAGAATGCTGAAAGACATAAAGGCATGTTTATCCAAGTTGCTGGATGAAAATGAGGTGAACTAGTGACAGGAGACTTTAACTGTAAAGAGATATCTTGGGAAAATTGGACCACATAACGTAGCAAGTCATCACAGGGGGACCAAATTACTGGAGTTGGCTGTTGAGAATATTCTGATGTAGTGGGTTAAAGAAGACACAAAATTCAGAGAAAATGAAATACTGTCAAAGCTGGATCTAATTTTTACGAAGGAACAAGCCATAATAGAGGATTTAAAACACAAAAAACCAATAGATAAAAGTGACTATGCATTGATTCAGTTCTTAGTAATGAATAAAAACATAGATATGAGAAAAGACCACAGGAGAGAATGGTTGAACTGCAGTGAGACAAATTTTGGACAGCTTAGGAAGTATTTCATTGAAATGGATTGGAACAAAGTATTTCAAATGGGTGATATAGAAGGAGAGTGGACCACCTTCCTGAACATTTATAATAAAGGAGAGGGGAAATGGACACCTATGAAATCAACAGAAAACCTTTTTAAGAAGGATTGGAGTAACAAGAGATGTGCTACAGCTAGACTGGAGACAGAAAAAAGCATGGAATGTGGAAGAAATATAAGAGACATGACTTGTGGACCAATTATATAAGAAAGAGGAATGAATATGTTAAAATACACAGAGATGAGTAGAATTATGAAAAGAATGTTGTGCATAAATGCAAAGACCAACCAAAACTGTTTTAAAAATTTATGAATGGAAAATTGAGGAGTAAAGAAGACATCAGCTGAGTAATAGTTGGAGAAGAAATGGTCAAAGACCCAAAAGAGATGGCTGAAGTGTTCAACAGACACTTCCACTCACTGCTTACTAAAGAAAATTATTTTAGGGAAGAAAGGATAGTGATGGAAAATGGGACTGGTCTGAAAGAGGTAGTAACATCAACAGAAGAAGTAAAGAATATATTGGAAGAGCTGGGTGTATGGAAAGCAATGGGACCTGATAGTCTGTCAAGCTGGATTCTAAAGAAGTGTAGCCCAAAACTAGCTAAGGTGACACACAATATAATTAGCACCACCCTGTTGGAAGGAAAAGTACCCAAAGATTGGAAATAGGTGAATATTACCCAATTCACAAGGCTGGAAGTAAAGGAGACTCATTTAACAATAGACCAGTATTGCTGACAAGTGTGGTACCAAAGATCTGCAAAAAGATCATCAAGAACAGATGGGTGAAATGCCTGGAAGACAACAATGTGATAACAGACAGACAATTTGGATTCAGAGAAGGAAGATCTTGTGTAACAAATTTGATAAGCTTCTGCACAAGAGTAATGGACATAAGGCAAGAGAGAGATGGATGGACTGACTGCATGTACTTAGACCTGCAAAATGCATTATACAAAGTACCATACAGAAGGCTAATATGGATAACTGAAAAATATAGGAAGATTGGGAGGATCGTTATTAAAGTGCATGACCAACTTCTTGACGGAGAGATAAATGAGGACAGTAATCAGAGGCAATAAGTCAAAGTGGAAACCAGTAATAAGTGAAGTTCTGCAATATATGTAAATGACATGATGGAAGGAATGACAAGCCACATGAGTCTCTTTGCTGATGATGCTAAGATTATGAGAAAAGTAACGAATGAAAAAGACTGCAAAGCTCTGAATCAAGACCTAATTAAGATAAATAAATGATTGTTGAGATGGAACATGGAGTTTAATGCCAAGAAATGTAGTGTGGTGAAGTTTGGAAAAAGTGCGAGAAAAACAGAAGGCATCTACTATTTGGGAAATGAGAAAATTACTATAAGATCAGAGAAAAAGATCTGGGAGCAATCATTTCTAATAAAGTGTCATTTGTGAAGCATGTAAACAAGATCACTGGATAAACATGCAATCTGCTGAGAAACATGAAGATGGCATTCACCGACAATGAAGATGATATGATAAAAAAAAAATTGTAAACAACAATGTCACATCCAGGACTGGAGTATGCAGCATTAGTGTGCTCACCAAGTTTGACGAAGGATATCAGGAAGCTAGAAAGAATTCAGAGAGCTGCAACTAAAATCCCTACAAGCCTAAGAGGACATAGTTATGAAGAGAAGTTTATGAGATTGGGCCCAACTACACTACAAAAAAGGAGGGAAAGAGGTGATTTGATAGCACTATACAGAATATTGGAAGGGATGAAAAAATTGGGCAGGGATAATCTTGTGATACCTGATAAGAGAGATACCAGAGGACATGGAAGGAAATTGATAAGGAGTGTTTGCAGAAGAGACATCAAGAAACATAGCTTTCCCCACAGGAGCATAGCAGTGTGGAATTCATTTATTGATGAGACTGTGTGCCAAGACAGTCCATAAATTTAAAGAAAATCTGGATAAAAGTCGATATGGAGATGGAACAGCATGAGCCTAGTGTGCCTCTTGTCCTGTATTTCACAACTAGGTAAATACACACACACAGTCTTGGCTGCACCTCCACACATTCATCTGTGCACCAAGGCCTTCTTTCAGCACCTCAGGATAAGAAAGAAAACAGACCCTACACACACACACACACACACACACACACACACACACACACACACACACACACACAATAAAAGAACAGAAGAAAGAGACCTTGGTGTAATTATTACTGACAAGCTGTCACCAGAAACACATGAACAAGGTAAGAGGTGAAACCTATTAACACTGAAAAACATAAGAACAGCATTTGCACATCTGGATGAGGAAATGATAAAAAAAAAATTATTGTGACCATGATACACCCAGGATTGGAGTATGTAGCTGTGGTATGGTCACCTAATACCAAGAAATCTATAAGAAAATAGGAAGAGTAGCAACAGTCACCTCCAAGTTTGGAGGATCTAATGTATGAAGAAAGAATGTCTAAATCGTGTCTTATAACATTAGAACAGAGAAGAGAGAGAGGTGATCTGATCATACTATACAGAATGATGACTGAAATGAAAAACTTGGATAGGAAGGACTTGGTGATGTGGGATACAAGAGGCTCAAGGGTACATGGCAGAAAACTTAAAAAAGATGCATGTAGAAGAGATGTTAAGAAAATAGCTTCCCACATAGAACTGTGGAGGTCTGGAATGATTTGGACAAAGAAGTCATTGATACAAATACAATACATAAATTTAAGACAAAGTTAGATAAAAATAGATATGGAGACAGGATAGCACAAGCAAAGCTCTTTCCTGCATGTCACACAAACACACACACACACACACACACACACACAAAGAGGCTAAAGGGAAAAATTAATCAAGAACAGAAGAAAAGACTAAACTTTTTTTAGAGTTTTGGAGAGTTTTTGGAGGCAGAGTTAAAAAAGGAAAAGGAAAAAATTAAAGTAAAAGAAAAAAATTGCAAAAATGAAGGACTGAATGTGATGTACACCAACACAGACGGACTGTTACACAGGACACTGGAATTATAAGACTATTTAAAAGAAAAAGAATCTGAAGATAGCGTGTTTAACGGAAATAAAGCTACAAGAGGAAAATCAGACTATCATTAACAACAACTACAATATGTGGAGAAGAGACAGGATTGGCAAAGGAGGGGGAGGTGTAATGATAATGACAAGAAATGAGGTGAAGACAAAAATAATGAAATATGGGGAAGGAAAAGCAGAAATAGTGACTGTTAACTTGGAGGATAATCATGGAGAAATACTGATGGTAATAACAACCCACGTACCACCCAAAACAAATTCTTGGAGCAAGGAAGGCTGTGAGAAAATAACAGAAGATACCACTCAGCATTTGAGTAAATTAATCAAAAGTAATAAAACAGAATTATTGGTTGGTGACTTCAATTGCAAAGAAATAAATTAGGAAACATTCAAGGCATGAGGAAACAAGACTGCATGGTGAGAAAGATTTCTGAAGCTGACCATAGAAAACACAATGATGCAATGGGTGACCAAAAATACAAGATATATAAGAGATGATGAACCAACAAGACTTGACTTAATATTAACAAAAGGAATTGACCTAACTAAAGAAATGGTACATGTCCCCCATGGAAAAAAGTGACCATATAATGATAGAAATAGAGACTGACAGTGATGTCAGTGCAGAGGATGAATCCTACAAACAAAACAGGAGAAACTATGGAAAAGCTAACGTAAATATCTTACGAGATTCTATGAAGCAACGGACAGGAGAAAGCTGAAGAGAGCAAATTATATGCAAGGCAATATAAGACTATATGAGGCAGGAGTGAATAAATATGTCCCACTATACAAACCTAAAGAAAAAGGAAAACTGGTGTAGTTAACGCAAGATGTGCAAGAGCAAAGAGAAAAGAGATGAAGCATGGATAACAACGAAAAGAAGTGGAAACCAAAAAAATAAAGACTTTAAGATAGCAAGAAATGAATATGTGTAAATAAGGAGAGGGGAAGAAAAAGGATATGTAAAAGATGCACTTGAGAAGTGCAAGGACAAACCAAAACTATTCTAGATTCATAAATGGAAAAATTAAACTCAAAGAAAAACTAGAACAGTTGAAGGATGGACATGAAACATATGAAGACCCAAAAGACATGAGTGAATTGCTAAACAAAAAGTTCCACCAAGTTTTCACAAAAGAATCAGAATTTAAAGAACCACAAGATGTGAACACAAAAGAACAAATGTGGGAAATTACAGTAATCAAAGAACTTTATTAAATGGTTGAGGAACTGGAAGAGAGAAAAGCAACAGGACCAGATGGAGTATCAGGTTTCATTTTAACAGGAAACAGTTAATTGAACCAGTATATGACATAATAAAATGCTCAGTATCAATTGGAAGAGTGCCTAAGGAATGGAAGAGAACAGGTATAGTGCCAATTTATAAATGTGGAAAAAAAGAAGAGCCATTAAACTACAGACCAGTATCAATGACCAGCATAGTATGCAAGATCTGTGAAAAAGTGACGCAGAAGCAATGGACAAAACTTCTAGAGAACATGATATAATATCAGAAAAGCAGTATGGCTTTAGATAAAAACAATCATGTGTAATAAATCTGATCAGCTTCTATTCAAGAGTGACTGATATAATGCAGGAGAGGGATGGATGAGTAGACTGTGTGCATTTAGATCTAAAAAAAAAAAAAAAGCTTTTGACAAAGCTCCCCACAACAGGCTACTATGGAAGCTAGAAAATGTTGGAGAATTAAATGGAAAAATAATAAACTGGATGGAAAGCTACTTAAAGGGAAGAGAAATGAGAATGGCAGTAAAGGATGTAAAAGTCAAAATGGAGAAAAGTAGATAGTGGAGTACCACAAGGATCAGTGCTGGCACCAATACTTTTCCTTATCTACACCAGTGATATGCCAGAAGGAGTAATGAGTTACACAAATTTGTTTGCAGATGATGCAAAATTACAAAAACATATGAAAGACTGAAAATCTACAAGAGGATCTGAATAAAATCTGGGACTGGAGCAAGAAATGTGAGATGGAGTTTAATATGAAAAAATGTCATGTAATGTAAGTGGGAAAAAGTGAAAAGAGACCAAAATGGATCTAGAAAATGGGAAATGCAGAAATAATAAAAGTACAAGAAGAGAAAGATCTGGGAGTGAATATACAGGACAGTCAATAATCAGAGATGCACATACAGAAGATGTTCAGAGATACATATAGAACGATGAGAAATATTAAAACAGCATTCCACTACATGGATAAAGGTATGAAGAGAAAGATAATTACCACTATGATTTGACCAAAGCTGGAATATGCTAAATCAGTGTAGTCTTCCCACAAGATGAAACATGTCAAAGAAATAGAAAGAATACAAAGGATGGCAATGAAGATGGTTCCAGAACTGGAAGAATTAACGTATGAAGACAAGTTAATGAAGATAAATCTGCCACATTGGAACAAAGAAGAGAACAGGAAGACTTAATAACTATATATAAATTGTGAAATTGAATGGAAGAAATTGATAATGAGAAACTGCTGCTAAGAGAAGTAGAAAATACCAGATACACACGAGGCCACAGCAAAAAAATAAAAAAAGAAAGATGCTTGAATAACATAAAGAAACAGTTTCCAACAAAGAAATCCAGAAGTATGGAACAAGCTCAGTGAGGAGGTAGTACTGGAAACGAGTGTGTACAACTTTAAGGAACAACTGCACAAGTGTAGATATGGAGACAGGACCACACTAGTATACCTCAGGCCCTGGAAATTACAACTAGGTAAAATATGCACACACATGCAGCCTTGGCTGGAACTCCACACACCCATCAGTGCACCAAAGCTTCTGGCACAAAGCTTTGATTTCCAAACTACCCTCCTACAGCTTCTATCCTTCTCTCTGTAACTTCATCTCAAGTTTCCTTTCTGACTGTTCTATTGCTGCTGTGGTAGACAGTCACTGTTCTTCTCCTAAATCTATTAACAGTGGTGTTCCTCAGGGTTCTGTCCCGTCACCCACTCTCTTCTTATTATTCATTAATGATCTCCTAAACCAAACTTCTTGTCCTATCTACTCCACCGATGATACCACCCTGCACTTTTCCATGTCTTTTCATAGACATCCAACCCTTCAGGAGGTAAACATTTCACGCAAGGAAGCCACAGAACGCTTGACTTCTGATCTTTCTAAAATTTCTGATTGGGGCAGAGCAAACTTGGTATTGTTCAATGCCTTAAAAACTCAATTCCTCCATCTATCAACTCGACACAACCTTCCACACAACTATCCCCCTCTTCTTCAATGACACTCAACTGTCCCCATCTTTTACATTGAACATCCTTGGTCTGTCCTTTACTCATAATCTGAACTGGAAACTTCACATCTCATCTCTAGTTAAAACAGCTTCTATGAAGTTAGGCGTTCTGAGACGTCTCCGCCAGTTTTTCTCACCCCCCCCCCCCCCCCGCTGCTAACTCTGTACAAGGGCCTTATCCGTCCATGTATGGAGTATGCTTCACATGTCTGGAGGGGTTCCACTCATACTGCTCTTCTAGATAGGGTGGAATCAAAAGCTTTTCGTCTCATCAACTCCTCTCCTCTAACTGACTGTCTTCTGCCTCTCTCACCACCGCAATGTTGCATCTCTAGCTGTACAAGGGCCTTATCCGTCCATGTATGGAGTATGCTTCACATGTCTGGGGGGTTCCACTCATATTGCTCTTCTAGACAGGGTGGAATCAAAAGCTTTTTGTCTCATCAACTCCTCTCCTCTAATTGACTGTCTTCAGCCTCTCACCGCTGCAATGTTGCATCTCTTGTTATCTTCTATTGCTATTTTCATGCTAATTGCTCTTCTGATCTTGCTAACTGCATGCCTCCCCTCCTCCTGCAGCCTTGCTGCACAAGACTTTCTTCTTTCTCTCAACCCTATTCTGTCCACCTCTCTAATGCAAGAGTTAACCAGTATTCTCAATCATTCATTCCTTTCTCTGGTAAACTCTGGAACTCCCTGCCTGCTTCTGTATTTCCACCTTCCTATGACTTGAATTCCTTCAAGAGGGAGGTTTCAAGACACTTATTCATCAATTTTTTACTACTGCTTTGACCCTTTTATGAGACTGGCATTTCAGTGGGCATATTTTTTTATTGGATTTTTGTTGCCCTTAGCCAGTGTCCTTCCTACATAAAAAAAAAACTACTCATATTAATTTTCTCCTCCTGCCTATTTCTTTTCATTTTTCTCCGCTCTTCCTCCACTTCCATCCTTCTCTCTCTTCCTTCTTTCTTTTCAATCCATCCTCCTTCCTTTCCTTCCTGTTTACACTTTCCAATCTCTCTCTTTCTCTCCTTGACACTATCCTTCTATCCCTTCATTTCTCTCACTTCACTTCTGTGCTTTCCTGTCTCAATTTCCCCCTCACCTCATCCCAGTCTCTCTGTCCTTACCTGCAGCAGTCTGTGTCCCTGAGAAGAAGCCAGAACCATCAGCGTCCTCACACTTATCCACAGGGCTGGCCACCTCACACACTCCGTACTGCAGCTGTGAGTTCTCAGACACCTTACTCCACTGCCAGGTTACTGAATCTCCCTCCACTACCTCCAGCACACGAGGATACCATGATACAGTCTCTGTGAAAATTGAAGGTAATGGGGTTGCTTGAAGTCCACAAATGGTACTAAGATGACTAGGTTTGGTGAGTGAGAGGTGCTTGATAAAGGCTTCATCTGTGTTCATCAGTGTTTCAGCATCTTATCTTGACTGCTTTTAACAGGTTCTGGTGGAAGTTACTGCAGGTTTTCAGAGGCACTTTCGGGATTTTATGGGCAGTTTAACAAGGATAGAGATAGTTTAACTGACTGCACAGGATGTTATTGGAGTTTTCAAGGGTGTTTATGTGACTCTAGTGATACTTTAACAGGAATTCTGCATCATCAAGTGTGTGTGTGTGTGTGTGTGTGTGTGTGTATGAATCATCGCCTCACCAGAGCTGGTGCCAACATTCACAATCCTGTAGTTGGTGGTGATGGGCCTGGTGATGCAGGTGAGGGCCTCATTGGAGCACTGCAGCACCTCACACTCATACACCTGGCCCAGCTTCACCTTGAGGCGGGAACAATCCGAGCTGAAGCCTGTGCCGCCCAGCCTGACCAGCGTGCCACCCTTCACTGACCCCTGGGTAGCTGAGGCCGAGGTCACCTGCAGTACGTACTCCATTTCCCTGCCACAACATCATCACTCTATTATCAGTGAGAGAGAGAGAGAGAGAGAGAGAGAGAGAGAGAGAGAGAGAGAGAGAGAGAGAGAGAGAGAGAGAGAGAGAGAGAGAGAGAGAGAGAGAGAGAGAGAGAGAGAGAGAGAGAGAGAGAGAGAGAGAGAGAGAGAGAGAGAGAGAGAGAGAGAGAAACACCCACCTGGCAGCAGCACCAAAGCCATCAGCGGAGAGTACCAGGGTATGAGTGCCAGCCGACAGTGCCGGGGTAAGACAGCTCACGCTGATGTTACTCCAATGAGTCGTATAACACAGCTCTGATCCGATCTGGCGGCATGAGGTCATAGGTCAGGTCAGGGGTATTGGGAAAGTGATAGGTTAGGTCAGGGTTACTAGGAAGGTCAGAGGGGGAAGTAGTGACTTTATATCAGTACTAGGGAATTTGGTTGTTGACTCTGAGATGAATGGACATTTCCACCTCGGCTCCCTACCCTTGTTCCTGTTCCCCGGCACCTGGCCCCTCCCCTGCCCTGCCTTCTCCTCAGATAAATGTTCAATACATTGCTTTGACACACAATTTAATTTCTAAAATCTTTCTGGCCTCTTTTTTACTTTTTTATTAACTCAATAAGTCTTATCACTTTCTTTGAATAAAAAAAAATGTTCCTAGCAAGGCAGCACATAAATGTCAGAAACAGTTGTTCCAGTCACCATGACCAGCAACAGCAATGTTGCTTTGGCCAACAACAAGAAAACACCACACAAGCACACTCTCATGGAAGGTAAGAACACACCAGTACAGATGCCACATACTGCTACACCTTTCCTTCAGCATGGTAACAGGAATACTCTTGGCACTTACACTACACACACTAATATGCCATGTGCAGACATGAACAGTTACATCCCCACACCACACATCCAAATCATCCACAAGCACCAACATCACACTTAGCCAAGATGCTTCACACTGCTCCAAAACACACCACAACAATACAAACACACATTCAAGACAGTTTGTGCCAAAGCAGCTTAGTGAGGCAAAGGGGCATCCAATGTGATATCTGCTGTAACCGGTCCAAGCATGCTGTGTGGTGTCATGTCGGCTGCATCAGATCGTTTGCACAGGTGCACCACGGATCAATTAACAATAGTATCATGTGTATCTGCAGCAGATGTGGCTCTCCTAATGTCTCTACATCTTCTTTCTCACTACCTCCTATTCCAACCTCTAGCTCCTTTGACCTGCTATGCACACACAGTACTAACAAATCTCATATACATTTTCCTTCCATGAACCAGCAACACTCACCCTCACAACCACCAACACCTTGCCACACATCCCACCACACAACAAGACATTCAAGCTCCACATCACCTAAACACCCTTGTAACACCAGTCCATCAATCTGTCAACCAGGGCCATTTCCCATTGCTTTTGGCATTTCCTGCACATCATGACTACCCTCACCTCTCTTACACCCCCTTCACCTAAACCTTCCCCCATTCCCCACCTCCCCCAGCAACCTCTCCCAGTGCCTCTCCTGCCCTACACACAAATGACCCAGACTTCACTGTAGGTACCAAAACATGCTTAACACCCGACACAGATTCTGCAGAAGTCTTTCCTCCACCATTTAACAAGACAGTCATAAAAATTTCTAACTGTAATTCACTTTTTTTTTTATGTAGGAAGGAAACCAGCCAAGGGCAATACATTTATAAGAAAGTCCCGCTGAGGTGCTGGTCCCCAAGCATAGTCAAAAGTGGTTGTCAAAAATTGAAGGATAAATGTCTTGAAACCTCCCTCTTGAAAGAGTTCAAGTTATAGGAAGGAGGAAATACAGAACCAGGCAGGGAGTTCCAGAGTTTACCAGAGAAAAGGATGAATGATTGAGAATACAGGTTAACTTTTGCATTACAGAGGTGGACAAAATTGGGGTGAGAGAAGGAAGAAAGTCTTGTGCAGAGATCCCATGGGGTTCTACTTGCAGCTTTCAACAGACCTCCATCTTCCAACAGAGAATACTCACACAACCTTCACACAGCTCTTTCACACCTCACACCAGACAAACACATCTGGATTGTACATGATTTCAACCTCCCTGACATCAACTGGACCACTACGTCCCCCTCCAATCCCTATGACACTGATGTCTTCAACCCTATCATTCCCCACACAAACAGGTGCCAGCTACACAACACACTAATTGACAACAAAAATACATTTTCACTCATGCAAACAGTACTCAAGCCAACAAAAACACAGGCTACCACACACCCCTCTGGTGCCAGAGGCCTTCTCACCACAGTCCATACATTAGACCTTCTCAAAAACAACATATACAATATAATAAACACCCAGGTAGTTCCAGGACTAAATGACCACAACAATGTTCCAGTTGACATAGACCTTCTACCGACAAGACAAAAACACAGATGTGGGTCAATCCTACTCTACTCTAGAGCTGACAGACTCAATTAAACACTCTACAGAGACAATTTTCTATCTTCTGACTCATACTCTGGACTCCTCCAAGAAACTGGAACAGCCTGACACACCATACACACCACCATGAACAACTACAGCCCATAGAAAACACCCTCATGTAGACATACACTCCCCTGGTTCTCCAGGAACCTATGGAAACAACACCACAGAAAACAGAGATGACAGATGCAAACAATCACAGAACACACCAGGGAAATGGGCCGCCTTCAGATCTTTCCAAAAGAATCTTGCCAAAAAACATAAAGAAGACCAAACGTGAACACCTTTGTAGATATCTCACAGATAATGTTAGAAACAACACCAAAACACTTCTTCAAATTCCTCAAGTCATGCAGACAGGACAAAACAAACATACAGTATTTGACGGCTTATAAGACGCATGGGCTTATAAGGCACACCTCACTTTGGGCAGGCATTGAAAAAAAAAAAAAAAAAAGAAATATGCTCTGAATATGAACTGAAGGGTTTCAACTGAAATTTGAAGGCCTCTCTTACGTATTCAGATCCTTATTAGACCCCAATATTTTACATTTAAAAACTTCTATATTTGCTAAGACCTACTAACACTACCAAACACCAATCCTGCTGTGAGATGTGAACAAATATGGTGTAGGCAAAGACACTGTCAGAGCCCAGAGGGATACTAAAGTTTGTATGATGCTCTCTTCACTTATAAAACGTTTTGTTTTGTTAGATAGTAAGCTATTTTCTAAAAAAGCAATAGTTTCTCATTAGCTTTGAGTTTTATTGAACATGTAAGCAAGCTAATAATGTTAGAAGATAGGCACAATTTCAGTTGTATGAAGGTGTGTCTCACTTCAAGGAATAATGGCATCACACTAAGGAACACAGTGAATCTTGCACGTGTCACCAGGTTTGGTGTGTGACCCACCGTGAGTTTGTTTTGGTACATGCAATGTGAGGGTCATCACTTAATTTCTTCCTGACTGGTGTTATTTTATGTGAATTACTGGTAAGTCCCACCTGTTATACATTGTTATCTTCCAAAAAAAAGTTGTTTTTGAAGTGTAGAAATGGTCATCACTTTGTTTACATGTGCAAAGATGTTTGGGGTTTGTTTTAAAGGCCACTGTTGCCACAGACTTACCAGTGGCCACTGCTCCAAAGCTGAACCTTGGCCTTATAAGATGCATGCTTATTTTCTCAGACTTTTTTTTGGTAAAAAGGCATGGCTTATAAGCCATCAAGTACAGTACTTGTCCTTAAAGACTGCAACGACACTCTTGCTACCATGCCAGAACACAAAGAGCACTTACTCAACACACAGTTCCACTCTGTATTCATCCAGAAAAACCCCACACAAGCCAAATAGCCCTTACCCACCCATTCCCTCCCCTCGACATCAGGACAGACGGAATGCAGAGGTCACCACAGACTCTGGACACCACTAGATCACCTGGACTTGATAAAAGTCTCCCCCTCCCCTTTTTCCTTAAGACTTGTGCCCTCATCCTTGCTCTCAGCCTTCCACCCATCCTCTAAGTGATCTTTACCCAACCTCTTCATGCATCCTCTCTTCTCTCTGACTGGCTTTGTGCTGATGTCACCCCATTTTCAAGGCAGGTGTCTGGAGTGACCCTTCTAATTATTGCCCCATTTCTCCCACCTTTATCATCTCCCACATCTTTCAACACATCATACACAGACACATAATAAATCATCTTGACACAAACAACATACGTATTATCAGACCACACGACATGGATTCCAACCAAAATTATCATGCGAGTCACAACTCACTGTTACCCACCATGACATTACAAGACACCCAGACAGACGTGATGCCAAACAAGTTGACACTATCGTGCTAGACTTTGCCAAAGCCTTTAACAAAGTACTCCACAAAAGACTGATTCCGAAACTACAGCATTGTGGCAGCACTGGACCAATTCTTCACTGGGTCACTTCTTTTCTTTCCGACAGGACCTAACGTGTTCTTGACAGTGTTGCATCTGACCCTGTCCCTGTCTGTTCAGGTGTCCCTCAGGTCACTGTCTTGGGGACCCACACACACAGACAAATATAAAGAGGCTGGAAAAGCTCAACATAGCTACAGCCAGGTTCATTACAAAACAATTACACACAAACTTCTGGCATAACAACACACATTAAACAATTAAATATGGACACCCTCACACTTCACAGAGAAGCACACAGACTAACAATAATGACAATAATGCACAAACTCACAAACCATCAAACTGACATCAACAAACATGAATACTTACACCTCACACAGCTAGTACCCATAACACACACAACCACAAATATTCAACATACCACAATAACACAGACTCTTTCAAGCACTCACACTTCCATGGACCACATGCAGCTGGAACAGACTCCCCCTCACAAACACAGCACGTGCATTCAAACACCTAACACTCCCACATTTCAGAACATGCACATAAAACTCCTACCCTGGACACTTAGTTTTCCCCTCACCCCACCCCAAATAACCTTTTCCCTCTCTGACATCTCCTTGCAGCCAGCTCCCCATATGCACCCTACACATTAAATATTGAGATTGAGATTGAGATGGAGGGAATAGGTTATGTTTTCCTGACTTTTACTGGGTGGGAGGGAGGGAGGGAAGGACAGAATGACACTCACATGAACTGATCCTGAAGTGCCAGTTTGTTCCTCTTGACCTGTGAGAGAGGAGAAAATAAGACACAGAAACACAGAGAAAATATTTGTTATGACTTAGATCTTCACTGTTTCCACAACTGGAGGAGGAACAGGAGGAGGATAAGAGACTCACCAAAGAGGGAGAGGGTGTGGAGGGAAAGGCCAATGATGGTGGGTGACAGTGAGACGTCATAAGTGAAGGAGGAAGGGAGGGAGCCACTTGTGCCGCCCACATCCACCACCACATCCACCGTGCCCTCCTGCCAGAGTGGAGAGGGTCAGGAGGTGATGGCCTGGCCTAACCTAACACCACTACCACCATCATCACCATCATGACACACTCTTACAGTAAGAAATTGTACAAACAAAAGAGGAAAGAAAATGTGAGAAAATAGTATTTGTAATCCTAAAATACATTTTTCACTTAGCATCACATGTAGCTTTGGCTCTGTCTCATACGCAAAAAGTAGTCACACCAAAAAAAATGTAACACCAACATGTGTATGTTGTTGGTGTTATCTTTCTGTGCTGTGGGTGCAAATCACCCAAGCTATGTGTGATGCAGCTTGTATGTGATACAAATATAGTTTTCCTGACAGAGCAATTAGCCAGTGGAAGGCACTGACTGACCAATTTATGTGTGCAGGAACCATTCATAGCTTTAAACACACACACACACACACACACACACACACACACACACACACACACACACACACACACACACACACAAACACACACACACACACACACAAAGCATTCATAGCTTTAAAGATAAATATGACAAATTAATTTAAAGATAAATATGACAAATTAATTTAAAAAGATAAGACATTACAAATTTCACTAAATTCTTTAAAAATAAAATTACATAACACACACACACACACACACACACACACTGACACACACACACACACACAGTTGGAGAAAAAAGTGAGTTATAGAGAAGTAGTGAAGGACCAGAGAAGTAAAGAACGCTTGACAAGAGAGTTTATAAAGGTAATAAAGGAAAAGGAAAACCTGGTAAGAGACACTGTAGATAAAAAGAAGAGTGTAATGATCTTTGGCCTGGAAGAAAGTGAGATAAAAAAAAATTGGTATAAAAGAGAAGCAGAACAAAGAAAAACAGCTCGATTAGTACTGAGTGTGATAAACGAAGGGGATACAAAGCTGGAAGATGAAATAGAGGTGTACAGGATTGGTAAATATGATCAAGGAAAAAGTAGACCATTGAAAATCAAACTAAAATCCCAAACAACAGCTGAAGAAACATTGGCAAATGCGTGGAAGCTAGCCAAAAGTAACAAGTTTAAATAAGCCTGGATTAGAAGAGAAATGAATGAGGAAGAAAGTAAGAAACTTAATGAATTGAGAAGTGAAGCAAAAGAAAGGAATGAACAGAGAACACAAGAGGAAAAGGAACTTTCTTCTGGAGAGTAATGGACCTAAGGTTGAGGAAGTGGTACATGTGAAGAGTGAAGGGTGCAGAGGCACAGCTCTAAGAGAGGGAGGGACATGGACAATGGCATACACTAATCGCTCGTTTGCGACAACGTCGTCATAACTCAAAAATAGCAATTTTTCACGAGAGCCATTTTAAAGAATGAAAACACTCTCAATATTGTGAATAGTCCCAAAAGACCATAGCTGGAACATTTTTTGAAACATCAAATAGTCCTTTAAAGTTTATAGAAATTGAAATAATTATATCTTCACTAATCAAACCTTTATTTAAACTTTTATAATGCTTTTTTTTAATATGACGTTCTTCATAAAAAAATAGTAGACCTCTCATGTACTATTTTGTTTTGTGCCATTATTGAAAGGAAAATAATCACCAATATGTTACTTAATTATGTATTGTAACTTCACCACCCCGTGGGCAGTCACACTTACACTTTTAGGGTCCGGTGCTTCCTGCATACGTGACGGTGAACTTACCCTGCGGCGCTCTGTGTTCTCCCCTGGCTCCCCTCAGAAGGCGAATAGTAAAACACACTTGTCGGCTTCTGGCCCTCTATTCTCCGTTGCTCACACTACACAGTAGTCCTATGCTGTAGCTCAGCACCCCGGGCCTCTTGTCGACCCTCGGAAGGCTTCTTGACGCCTCGCTCCAGCTCACAAAGGCACATACAAGTACAGAAGGCAGTGTCGGCGACGCGCAGGCTTTCTTCCCTCACCAGTCTTCTCCCGCCACTCTGTCTCCCAAACTGTTCCGCCACCAATCCCAGGGCTGCTACACGTCACGTGATACTCCCGAGCCCCAGGGTAGGCGGCCGGCGAGGTGACGTAGTGTGACGTCATCCTCCACTTCAGCTGGGACTCAGTCTGGGTATCTTCATGATCTTGCCCTCTCGTGACAGTATTGTTCATTGCTTATGACTTTGACAAGATTGATGATAATACATTTTCTTATTATGAAAATGATGGATACTTCCTAATAAATGAAAGATATTGACTGTAACACAAAAAGATATTAAAAAAAACATTGTTATGAACATAATAGATTCCTCCTAATTATAATTTTTTTTCAAATATATATATATATATATATATATATATATATATATATATATATATATATATATATATATATATATATATATATATATATATATATATATAAACATACTCATGAACATAATAGATTCTTCCTAATTATCATTTTTTTCAAATAAAAAAATCCTTATGAACCTAACAGATTCTTCCTAATTATAATTTCTTTCAAATATGCCTAAGGAATTAGACAACTCAAAAATGTTCAAATAAATGAAAGATGGACTGTATGATAAAAAAAACATTATAAAATAAACATCTATTTAATATTCCATTCAAATAATATGTACCTAATGAATTAGCATACAACAAAACTTAATATCGTAATAGGCATACTAAATTTGTATTTTAACTCATTTCATTAAGATTGATTTCATTTACAGGTCTTCATAAAATTTATGATGGCATCGTGGAATCAGATTTTTATTACAAAGGTCCATCAAGTCTTTTTTCTTGTTAGCAGGCAATGTAAGTTTGCTGGAGTAACATGGCAGTAAGTCATTAATGGAGGTGGCTTTATTTGAGTTTTTCAAAATTTTAAGCTCCTTATAGTCTGAACCATAGGAATGTTTACAAAAAACTGACAGTGGTGACTGCTTTTCAAATTTCATTACTTTAACATCAGAAAGTTGAAGAGTCTTGCAATTGATAGGTCCCATTTCAGTAGCTAGAGACTTGATGTTCAAGAAATCTTTGTAACAAAGCTCTTTTACTACGAAAGGCTGTCCTTTCTTTCTAGCAGTTCGAATTGCCGTTATGTAAGTTTCCGGCACATAAATGGGTCCACTTTTTAAAATTCTCTTTACTTCTCTTTCAATAAGGGAATGAGCAGAGTCACCCTCATTTTGGGTATGCCCTTTTATTAGAAACTTGTGTGTTATTGAAGTTATATTTGGTAAGTTGTTTACTGCATAAAGGTAAAGTGCCATCATGAACTTATTTTTCTGTTGGCCAGAACAGTTATCTGAGTAAAAAATTATGTCAGTTTCTCCTGCCTCACACAAGGTTTTAATGTAATCGAGAACACAGGTCCCAATTTCATTAACCCCACGTTGGCCATTAGTTTCATTCCAGACATAGCAATTACATGAGTTTGTTTTAGCATTGTAAATAGTAAAATTTAAAACATTCAGCTTTGACTTGTAATAAAAAACTGAAATGTCCCCTTTTGGTATCTGCATTACAGCCGGAAGGTCATAAACAGCAACAACTGCATCACTCTCAGTTTTATCTTTATGTTTTTCATTTCTTGACATGTCTTTTTCTTTGTGGTGATTTTCATAGCTTCCTTGAAGGCGCTCTTTCTCTTCATTCTCTGCATTAAGATAAGATGAAAAAAACATCGCATTGGTCCTTTTTAGGAACAAAAAAAGAAATATTATACTCTGTGGTAAAAATGCAATAAAACAGAGTGTAATTGGCATAAGGTACCTTTTGTTGTTTGGACTTCTCAACATAATCGCGGTGAATTTCTGCAATTGTTTTAGAGCCGCATATGAATGTCCTATTTGATGTAGCTCTCGTATAGTGACTCTCTATCTGAGGGATAAACTCAATATGTGCCTTGACGCCTTTCCTAATTTCAGGATCAACAGTTACTTGATTACCATGTTGGCCTCTCTTATCAGGTTCCATAAGAACATTAGCAACTCTGCTTTGCTTTGCTAAAGCTGTTCTTATTGGCCGGTCATTGATATCAAGTGTGTTCTTGAAAAAAAGTTTGGAAACACGAATTTCATTCTGACCAACCATGAAGTGAAAGGAACTGTTATTGTTCCTAGGTTGACGGTTGCCTCCCTCATGAACATACCTGTATTTAGGTCTAACAGTTTTAATGCAGTTTGAAATGAACTGCCACTGTTGAGCAATGTCTCCTAATGCCCAATAAGAGTCAAAGAGTTTTTGCCTTTCTTCTTCATTTATCTGTTCTGAACATTTAATTCGACATTTATTTCCACATGGGAGTTTCATTTTCCTTTCTGGTCTTATTTTTCTTATTTTTGCTTATATAAGCCTTTCCAGAGTTCCTTCATTTTTTCGCTTTATGTTTCTTCCATTGACTCAGGTGCTGTTTACGTTTACGTCCCTTTTGCGGACTAACTAGTACAGGAATTTTATCAACTGCGTCCTTCTCTTCAAGGTTAAAACTCTCTTCTTCCTCTTTGCTTGGGATATAGTCCTTATCTTTCACGGAATCATCTGTGTCAATATCTTCAGTTTCTGAGTCACTGCTAGAAGATGATTCACTGCTAGAAGACGAGTCACTACTAGAGGACGAGTCACTACTAGAAGAAGACTTCCTGTTATTTGAAGCAGAGCTTGCACCCGTAATGCTTGCTGATGGCAGCAGATGGTCATCATTGATTTGAGGGTCAACAGGAAGTTCACATCCTACAAAGTACAAAGAAATGGGTCTAAAATGTGATTTTTGTTTTTTGTGCTAAAAACGCTCTATGGTATGTAAGACAGCATGTGTCATTTTTTTTTAGTTTGGGGGGGAACTATCAATTCCTCAGATGGGGGTCCAAATTTTTAACAACGAGAACCAAAAAAATCTGAAAATTTTACTTTATTTTGCATTTTTAAAAAGTTGGATCTTTAAACTTCAAAGCCTTACTCCTCCAAAAGTTTTGATTGTTAAAATAGTTTTCATCAAAATTGGCTCATTAATAAAAAAAAATAGGCTTACCTCCCACCTTAAAGCAAATTATATAGAAATATAATCAAGGTTATGATAGTATATACCTGTACTATTTTCCTCAGGATTTTCTTCACTGTTTTCCTTAGCCTTTAATGCTAATTCTAGCATAAGTTTTCCTCTACATGACATGGTACCCATTTAATCTGAAAAAAATATGATATTTATGAATACAATGTTTTGTTGCAACAATGTCACCAATGTAAATAATACACTAACTTTTTTAAGTTTTTCGCAAGATTTTCAAATAACAATGACATAATTTAAGTTAAACAAAAATGTGCTGCTGTAATACGAGGTAATGTTTGTAACAATACTGTCATAACTCAAATACAACACCTATTATTCACAAGGTTTTTTTCCAATAATGACACATTTTGAATTAGGACGTAAAACATAGATGTTTGTTTTTACCAATAATGACACATTTTGAATAATGACGTAAAACATAGAGCTCTATGTTCGCAGACAAAACGTATTACATCAAAATAACACATTATTGCATGAAACATAATTCATAAGTTCAGTACTTACATTTTGTACTAACATAGTTCTAAATCAAAATATGACACTCTAAATGACAGCATGAGTGTAGTTACCCCAACGATGGTCACAGCACAACTGACATGTAACGGTCTTCACGCAAAGAAGTTGGTACATATTATGTTATGTCGTTATGACATTTAGCGCCTCTAGCGGTCAGTTTTTTAACTACAATTATGACACTTTTGCCAAAAAATCTGCGTTTCAAGATGAATATGTCTATATGGATAACTCAAAAATCCATTTTTTTAGTTATGACGTTGTTGTCGCAAACGAACGTAATGTGGATGGTTTAGTTTCAGTGATGGATGAAGTGAATGAATTTATGAAAGCAAATGAACCCGACATCATGGCAATGGTAGAAACTAAACTAAGAGATTCAGAGACATCAAATTTAGGAGGGGGAAGTACAATATGTGGATAAGAAACAGATGTGGAAAAGGAGGAGGTGGGGTGATGATGCTTGTTAAAAAGGGTATCAGGGTGGAGAGTGGAAAAGGCAGAAGGCTTGGTGGAAGGCCTAAACTTACAACTAATAAATGGAAGAGGAGGAATACAATATGTCACAGTGGTGTATGTCCCACCAAAAACAAAGACCTGGAATAGACAAGAGCATGAACAGTTGCTGAATGAGACAAAAGAATGGCTTGTAAAGAAAATTAAAGAAAACAACAAAATTGTTAAAATGGGAGATTTTAATAGTAAAGAGATAAATTGGGAGGAGTGGAACACAAGAGGAGGAGAAGACTCATGGGAAGATAAGGTTCTGAAACTGGCAATGAACAATATTATGACACAGTGGGTTGATGAAAACACTAGATACAGAGGAGCAGAGAAGCCATCAATTTGGTATTATCAAAAGAAACAGATATTATAGAAGACATGAACTATAGTTGTCCACTAGGAAAAAGCGACCATGTCATGATAAGGTTTTGTATTAAAGAAAAAAAGAGAGGAGAGTAGATGTGAAGATTATAAAAGTGAAAGATTTAATTATGGTAAGTAAAATTTTGAACAAATGAGGAGATACTTTGGTGAAGGGGACTGAAGTACACTTATCACAGCAAGTTATGTGCAAAAGAAATGGGAAGCTTTCATCAATATTTATGAAGAGGGAGTGAAAAGATATTTACCAAAAGTAGAGACAAAGAGAAGATATAACAATGACTGGTATAATAGAAGATGTGAAATAGCTAGGGATGAGAGGGAAACGGCATGGAATAGGTGGCGGAGGAAAAAAAAAGCAGGAGCTGTGGCAAAACTACACAACCACAAGAAATGAATATGTAAAGGTTATTAGAGAAGAAAGGAAAAATTATGAGAAAGATGTTATGGACAAATACAAAGAGAAACCAAAACTGTTCTTCAGATATGTGAACAGCAAAATGAAAAATAGAGAAGGAATAAGCAGATTGAAGGTGAATGGTCAAATGTGTGAGGATCCGGCTGAATTGGCAGAGATAATGAACAGGAGTTTTCAATCAGTATTCACAAAAGAGAAAACATTTGTGTACCAGAGTGAGATGAGTGAGGAAATGGGTCTGGGGGAAATCCAAGTGACTGAAGAGGATGTCCAGAAACAGATGGAGGAACTAGACATTAGGAAGGCCCCTGGACCTGATGGAGTGTCAGGATGGATACTAAAAGAGTGCAATCAGCAGTTGACATGGGTAATACATAATATTATAGAAAGCTCCCTAATTGAAAGTAGAGTCCCAATTGAATGGAAGAGAGCTAACATAGTGCCAATCTACAAAGGTGGTAGTAAAGAGGACCCCTTAATCTATAGACCTGTGTCTCTAACAAGTGTGGTGTGCAAAATGTGTGAAAGATTGGTGAAGGATAAATGGATGCAGTATCTAGAAGGAAATGAAGTGATATTAAAGCAACAATTTGGATTTAGGAGAGGGAGATCGTGTGTTACAAACTTACTGAGTTTTTATTCTAGAGTGGTGGATATAATGCAAGAAAGAGATGGATGGGCTGATTGTGTTTATTTAGACCTGAAGGCAGCCTTTGATAAAGTGCCACACAGGAAATTGTTGTGGAGTTAAAGCATAATGGTGGGCTAAGGGGGGGCTTGCTGAGATGGATGGAAAATTTCTTGACAAACAGAGAAATGAGAACCGTGGTAAAAGATAAAAAATCATCATGGAGGGAAGTCATAAGTGGAGTACCCCAAGGCTCAGTACTTGCACCAATCATGTTTGCAGTCTATATAAATGATATGACGGAGAAGGTGAAAAGCTACATGAGCCTTTTTGCGGATGATGCAAAGTTGCTGAAGAAAGTTGAGAGTGCAGAGGACTGTGGAACGTTACAAGAAGACCTGAACAAGATATCAGAGTGGAGTTATAGATGGGAAATGAAATTTAATTTAAAGAAGTGTAAAGTAATAGAATTTGGAAAAAGTACAAGAAGAGTAAAAGGAAATTATGTGTTGAATGGTGTAAGGTTGAGTGGAGCAGAAGAGGAAAAGGATCTCGGTGTTACAGTGACTGGGAACCTGACCCCGGAGAGACACATTAGCAAAATTACAGGAGTAACCTATAACTTGTTGAGAAGAATAAGGCAGGCCTTTGCATATATGGATGAAAAGATGGTCAGGAAGATGATTGTGTCGCTGATAAGACCCAGACTAGAATATGCAGCAGTAGTGTGGTCGCCATACAAGAAAAAGGATAAAAGTAAGTTGGAGAGAGTTCAGAGAGCAGCTACGAAGATGGTACCAAGTATCAGAGACTTGTCATATGAAGAGAGACTGGAAAGGATACATCTACAAACGTTGGAAAAGAGGAGAGAAAGGGGAGACATGATTGCGATATATAAAGCATATAAGGGAGTAGAGGAGGTGGACCGGAGCAACTTAATGGTCTGGGATACACGGGACACTAGAGGACATGGAAAGAGGCTGAAGAGGAGTGCTTGTAGAAGAGACGCCAAAAAGTACCCATTGTATTGATGTATGGAACAGTCGGGATGAGGAGATAGTAAATGAAGAAAGTATACATGGATTCAAGACTAAGTTGGATATTAAAAGATACGGAGATGGGACAGCACAAGCATAACTCTTTTCCCATAAAGCATAACTAGGTAAATACAACTAGGTAAATACACACACACACACTTTATACTCACACCAGCAGGCACTGTGCAGGTGACCTTTGTGGGTCCACCAGAGATAACCACACACTTCTTGCCACCCAGAGTCATAATGGCACTGCCAGCCTCCCACCCATCACTGTCTGGGAAGCCAGTGCCAGTCACAGTGAGAGGATACTGTCCACCAGTGCTGCCCTCCGTGATGCTGAGTGCAACCACGGTGACTGGCACCATGTAGATGATGGGGGAGGGGAGCAGTGCCGAGCCAGCCGGCTGCATGCTGAGTGCCACTGAATGCAAGCCGCCCCACAGTGCTACAGTGCAGGTGAGCTGGGTGGCAGTGATGGCCGTGCCACTCAGGGTGAGGGTGTGCTGCAGCCCCTCGCCTGTCAGGAAAAATACAAGTTTGGAATGAGTTAAATTAGATGGTGAAGGTGAGGGTGAGGGAATGCCATGGGCCCTTACCTGATGAAGGCAAGCCAGGGAAGAGGCAGAGCTACAAGACTAATCAGACAAACAGACAGACCGACGGCTCACCTGCAGTGCCGGAGACGCCAGTCAGCATGGGAGTGGTGGCATCATCGTAGGTGAAGGCACAGGCACCAAGACATGCACCAAAGTAACCATTCACTTGTACTGTCACCTGATAGCAATGAGGCAAGATCATGTTATTAGTTATCCTCATCATCTGGAACTCCCTGCCTGCTTCTGTATTTCCCTCTTCCTGTGACTTCAACTCTTTCAAGAGGGAGGTTTGAAGACACTTATCCTCCAGTTTTGGATGATCCTTTTTTACTTTCCTGTAGGTTACTGGCACTCACCGAGCTTTTTTTTTCTTTTAGTTGCCCTTGGTCAATGTCCCTCTTGCAGTAAAAATATCATTATCATTAGTGATCCATGCCTATATTCTCTCTCTCTCTCTCTCTCTCTCTCTCTCTCTCTCTCTCTCTCTCTGCCAATCAGCAAGGACTTACATGAGGAGAGTCCCTATGAGTGGTCACAAAGTCTGTCTCAAGAGGGCTGTGCCAAAGGACTCCGGCTGAGTCACGAATGATCTTGGTTTTTAGAGTTCTGTGAAGGAGCAATGGGTAACTTAAACAAATGGACTAACATAACCTAACTTTAACAAATGGACTAACCTAACCTAACTTAAACAAATGGACTAACCTAACCTAACTTAAACAAATGAGCTAACCTAACCTAACTTAAACATATGGACTAGCCTAACCTAACTCAAATGGACTAACCTAACCTAAACAAACAGACTAATTTAACCTAACTTAAACATATGGACTAGCCTAACCTAACTTCAACAAATGGACTAACCTAACCTAACTTAAACATGTGAACAAATCTAGCCTAACTTGAACAAATGGACTAACCTAACCTAACAGATGGGCAATAACAGAATAACAAAAATGGTAGAAAAAGCAGATAGATAGGTTAAATAAATAAGACAGGGTAAAGAAAGAAGATAGCTAAAAATACATACATACATACATACATACATACATACATACATACATACATACATACATACATAAATACATACATACATATGCCAAGGCTGTTTCCCTCCATAACATATAGATAGGACAAAGAAAATAACCCAACAAATGAGAGACAGTTAAGTTAAATAGAGATTGCATAAAGAAAATACCCGAATAATGAAGCAAGTAAGTCAAAAAGATAGGATAGGATACAGTAAGGAAAATGACCCTACAAAGAAGAAAGGATTAGGTCAAACAGATACCATGGAATAGATTAAATAAATATGACAGTGTAAAGAAAGAAGATAGCTAAAAATACATACATACTCGTACATACATACATACATATGCCAAGGCTGAGAGAAAATTATTCCACACAGAAGAGACAAATCTCGTAACTCTGCCACCAAAGAATACAGGTTTTTCGCATCTAACTCTAAATAAATATGGGAATAAACAGAAGAGAGAGCAACAAATATTTCCAATCCCTCACCCATCAAACATCAGGTTATCTGTGTGTATCTCCACCAGCTCCTTTCTGCCGGGATCTTCCTCCCACTCAATTTAGTAGTGGTAGTTCTTGCAGGAGCCGGAGTACTGGACTGTGAGATCAGTTCCCAGGGCACTTTCCAGAATGCCCTCCAGGACCTTTGGGTCAACACCTGCTGGAATGTCTGCCAAAATGAGTGAGTGAGTGAGTGAGTGAGTGAGTGAGTGAGTGATGCAGAATCTTTCCTTAACCATCATTAACATTATGAAAAACAGCTGAAAATCTCCAAAATTCAGCTTGTTAAAAGTGCAGAATTCTTATGAAACTGTCATTAGTGATGGAAAATATCTCTGAAAACTTCACTAAACTACCACTACCCCTCTTAAACTATCATCAGCATCATAAAACACCTTGAAAACCAAATAACCTCCATAGCAGCCTGTTAAACTACTACTGTCCTTCTTAAGCTTGCACCAGAATTATAAAACACTCTTGAAAAACCTAAATAACTTCCAGTAAAGCCTTTTAAACTCCCACTTCACCGTTGAAAAAACTAAATAACTTACACTAGAGCCTTTTAAAAATTACCACTTCACTCTTGAAAACCTAAATAACTCCCACTACAGCCTTTTAAACTCTCACTTCACCCTTGAAAAACTAAATAACTTCCACTAAAGCCTTTCAAACTACCACTGACCACCCTTGAAAAATTAAATGACTTCCACTAGAGCCTTTTAAACTACCACTGGCATTCTTAAAAGCCTGAGGAAACCTCCACTGCAGCCTGTTAAAATGAAAATAAGATAAGACAGCAAGACATATAGGAACACTGGCCAGTGACATCCATAGTTCAGTCTCCCAACAAACCTTTTACAACCTGCCCCTG
Organism: Scylla paramamosain; assembly: GCF_035594125.1. Lineage (NCBI taxonomy): Eukaryota > Metazoa > Arthropoda > Malacostraca > Decapoda > Portunidae > Scylla > Scylla paramamosain. The sequence goes on from NC_087194.1 coordinate 11,402,139, forward strand.
AATTCCGAGGTCCCAGGTGCCAGCGAGGGGACCCGTGGCAGTCTGAGAGGAGCGTGTGACTGTCACCTGAGTGTCAAAGCTTGCTGGAGGACCTGATAGAGGGAGAGAGAGTGGGAAAAGTACTGATTAATGCTGTGGGTTTTATGGCAGTGTGTATTAAGTTTTGTCTTTTTTCCTTCTTTTAGTATGTGGGTGGCTTTGTTTAAGGCAACAATATGATGGAACACAAATGAAAAGGGCCCACTAAAGGTGTCAGTCCCCAAAGACTTGTCAATGGGTTACCTAAGACTAAGAGGAAAATATATTAAGCTGCATTGTTTTCCTTTATTGTTGAATGTAAATGTGGATGATAAGGCATCTTTTTCTTATGATTCTCTCTCTCTCTCTCTCTCTCTCTCTCTCTCTCTCTCTCTCTCTCTCTCTCATCTCATGATCCAATAACACACATCCAGCATCATGACACTACTAAACAAAGTAAAAAAAAGATAAATAAATTAAAATAAAAAAAGAGTAAAAATACCACAAACTCCATGGGGAAAAAAAAAGCAGATAAGAAGAGGAAACAGAGTGACGGGCAAAAAAAAAAAAAGAAAAAAACATGGAGGACAAAACAGGATAAACATTTCACCTTCTTCATTATTTTTACCTTCCACCTGCAGGAGCCCAAGGAGGGGCATTCCAGTCTTGCAGTTTGTGGTCTGGAATTCCAGGGAGTACCCATTCTCTGTCACCTTCTTGACTGCCACATCCTCAATAAGGATTCCCTTCTGCTTGAGGGCGGGCGGGTACATCTGTGTCACTGTGGCAGGGGAGGAGGCAGTAAGGGTTAATGTGTGTGTGTGTATTTACCTAGTTGTATTTACCTAGTTGTATAGTACAGGGTCCGAGCCAAAGCTCAATTAGTCCTGTCTCCATACCCGAATTTGTCCAATTTCTCTTTAAACATGTGCACACTCTTTGCCGCAACCACCTCTTCTTTTAAGTTATTCCATATTTCAACCGTTCGATGCGGAAAGCTGTATTTCTTAATATCTCCCAAACAATGACTCTTCTTTAATTTCTTCATATGTCCCCTTGTACGTCTATCTCCTTCCTCCACATTTAGAACTAGGTCATCTCTGTCTATCTTCTCCATGCCATTTACTAATTTGAACATTGTTATCAGGTCTCCTCTTTCCCTTCTTTCTTGCAGTGTTGGTAATCCAATTTCTTCCAGTCTTTCCTCGTAACTTAGGTCTTCCAATTCAGGTATCATTTTCGTAGCTGTTCTTTGTATTCTTTCCAATTTCCTTATATCTTTCTTCTTGTGTGGAGACCATACCACTGCTGCGTATTCCAGTTTGGGGCGTATCATGTGTGTTATGATTTTCTTCATCATTTCTTTGTCTAGGTAATTAAATGCTACCCTGATATTTGCTAGCAAATTATATGTAGAGCCAAATATTCCATTGATGTGTTTTTCTGGTGATAGCGTGTCTTGAATTATTACTCCCAAGTCTTTTTCTTCTTTGCTCTTTCGTATTGTGATTCCTCCCATCTTATACTCCCATGAAGGTCTCCTTTTACTTCTTCCCATCTCCATTACATGGCACTTTTTTATATTGAATTCTAATTTCCATCGTTTACTCCATTCATAAATTCTATCAATATCCCTCTGTAGTTCCTCACAATCCTCTTGGTTCTTTATTACTTTCATCAATTTTGCATCATCTGCAAACATGTTAATGTAGCTATTTAAACCCACAGTCATATCATTTATATAGACCTGAAACATTATAGGTGCCAACACAGACCCTTGTGGTACTCCGCTTGTTACTTCGTACCAACTTGATTTATTATCTCTGATTACTGTGCTCATTTCCCTACCTTGGAGATAATCCTTCATCCACTTAAGTATTTTTCCTTTTAGCCCTCCTCGATGTTCCAGTTTCCATACGAGACTTTTATGTGGAACTGTATCAAAAGCTTTTTTCAGATCTAAATAGACTGCATCAACCCAACCATCTCTCTCTTGTAGTTTATCTATTACTCTTGTATAAAAGCTCGGTAAGTTTGTTACGCAAGATCTCTCTTTCCTGAAACCGAATTGTTTTTCTGTTATTATATTTTCTTGTTCAAGATATTGCACCCATCTGTTTTTAATGACTATTTCACAGAGTTTACTTACAATACGCGTGAGTGAGACTGGTCTGTAATTCAGTGGTTCCATTTTATTACCTCCTTTGTATAACGGTACTATATTTGCTCTCTTCCATTCCTTTGGTACTTTTCCCTCCTTCAAAGAACTGTTAATTATCTCCCATGTTGGTTCTTCCAGTTCCTCTCAACATTCTTTCAATATCCATCCATTTACTTCGTCTGGTCCCATCGCCTTCCTAGTATCTAGCTCTTCCAGTAGTCTTTTAATTTCTTTTCTTTCCACTTGTATGTTTGCTATTCCTTTCTGTTGTTCCTCATCTCCCAGTGATGCAAAGACAGTTTCTCTTGTAAATACAGACTTAAAGCTTTTATTCAGTATCTCAGCCATCTCTTGTGTGGTTTCATAAATTTCTCCATTTTTTTTCAGCTTTGTAATGGTATCTCTATGCTTTATTTTTCCATTTACATATCTATAGAAAAGTTTGGGTTCTTCTTTACACTTTCCAACTACATCTCTTTCAAAATTTCTTTCTTCTTCTCTTCTTATTTTAACATAATCATTTCTAGCTGTCCTGTATTCTTCTCTATTTATCTCATTCCATTGTTTCCTCATTTTTTTCCATGCCCTCTCCTTTTTCTTTTTTGCCTCTGCACACTTTGCATTAAACCACACTTTCTTATTTTCTTTTACCTTATATCTTGGCACATATCTTTCAACACCTTCTCTAAACTTGCTTAAAAACACTTCATATTTTTTCTGCACCTCCATACCTCTTAATAAATTATTCCAATCAAGCTCTCCGTAGAATTTCTTTAACCCTGTAAAGTCTGCCTTAGCATAATTTTTTCTCTCATTTTTATATTCCTCATTGAATTTTGGCACTTCTTCTTTGATCTCTATCTCCATCTTCACATGATCAAGAGTGTGTGTGTGTGTGTGTGTGTGTGTGTGTGTGTGTGTGTGTGTGTGAGAGAGAGAGAGAGAGAGAGAGAGAGAGAGAGAGAGAGAGAGAGAGAGAGAGAGAGAGAGAGAGAGAGAGAGAGAGAGAGAGAGAGAGAGAGAGAGAGAGAGAGAGAGAGAGAGAGATGACAGGCCACTAAGGCACAATATGCACAATGCACACACTGACCTGACCCTCTGATGTGCAAGGTCATGCCGCCCCGTCACTCAGCACACTCGGGCTTCTGCCAGTAATGGATGCCCCCAAGGCTGTCCCTGAGAGGTCATAACAGGTCACATAAGAGGTGACATATAAGAAGTCATACAATTATGAAGAAATTTACAAGTTTATAGTAAAAATTTTCAGATGTTTTTAAGAGTGTGTGTGTGTGTGTGTGTGTGTGTGTGTGTGTGTGTGTGTGTGTGTGTGTGTGTGTGTGTGTGTGTGTGTGTGTGTTTCCAGATTTCTGCAGTACTTTGCAGGAAACTGTTCTTCTTAATATCCTCCTACACACACCCTTCTTCTTCATCTTCTCATGCCCTCTCGTGCTTCTAAAGTCTCTCACCACCAAATTACTCTGGTCCAATTTTTCAGTCTGACAAAATCCAATATAAGGCCATCAGATCACCTCTCTCTCTTCTCTCTTCCAAGGGTGGGTAGGTTTAGTTTTAGTCTCTCTTCATATGATAAATCTGATAGGGTCAGAGGCAACTTTGTCACTGCTCATTGTATTCTTTCTAATTTCTTTATGTCCCTTTTAGTGCTGGGAGACCACATCGCTGCTGCATATTTCAAACTAGGTCTTATCATTGTCAGTTACATCCCTAATCATCTCTTCATCCAGGTAGTTGAATGTTGTTCTTATGTTTCTCACCAGATTATATGTTTCCCCTGTCTTTCTTCTTACATGTACCTCTGAGGACAACTTATCGGTGACAGTAATTCCAGGGTCTTTCTCTTCACTCTTCACTTTTATTTCCTCATTACCCAATTTATAACTGAAGACTGGCATCACACAACTATGCCCAAACTTCAGCACTCCTCATCTTTTTATGTTAAACTCCATTTTCCAAGTGTCACTCCAATCCCAAATCACATTCAGATCTCCCTGTAGAGCTTCACAATCCTCTGTCCTCTCCACTTTTCCCATCAATTTTGCATCAACAGCAAATAGACTCATGTAACTATTCACCCCTTCCATCACATCATTCACACAGGTAGCAAACATGACTGGTGGTAGTACTGAACCCTGCAGAACACCACTAATTACCTCTCTCCATGATGACTTTTTATCTTTGACCACTGTTCTCATTTCCCTTCCTCTCAGAAAGTCACTGATCCAATGTAGGAGTGCTCCTCTCAGCCCTTCAGACATTTCTCATTTCCACAACAGTCTGCTGTGGGGCACCTTATCAAAATAAACACAATCTGCCCATCCCTCTCTTTCTTGTAACATATCTATGACTGAAGTAGAAGCACCTTAAATTTGTTATACATGACCTTCCTTTCCTAAATCTGAATTGTCTGTCTGTTAATATTTCTCTCTTTTCCAGATATTCACTCCATCTTTGCTTCACTATTCTTTGGCACAATTTTGCCACTACACTTGTTAATGATGGTGGTCTATAATTAAATGGTTCTTCTTTGCTTCCACTCTTATATATGGGGACTATACATGCTTTTTTCCAATGTTGGGCACCACTCCTTCCCTTAATGAAGTTATGATGAGTTTGTAAATCATGTGTGCAGGTTGATCTCTGCATTCCTTCACCACCCAATCAGACACTCCATCAGGTCCCTGTGCCTTCCTCACATCCAAGTCTTCCATCATTATTCTTACCTCATCCACTGTTACCTCAATCTCACTCACTCTTCTACTCTCACATCTGCCGTCACCGGTCTACCAAATGTTCCCTCTCCAGTGAAGACACTGAAAGAAGTCATTCAAAACCTCTGCAATTTGTGCTTCTTCTTCAACATGTTTACCATTTATTTTCAGTTTGTTGAACCCATTCTTATTCTTCATTTTACCATTCTATAGAACATTCTTGGTTTATCCTTACATATGTCTATAATGTCTTTTCATGAATTCTTTATTTCTTCCCTCCTTAGAGTATTCATTTCTCTCTCTTTTATATGCTGACTCCACTCACACTCACTTACATACTGCTCATCTACCCTCCCTCCCTCCTCCTCCCTTTCTTCCATCTCTCCAATAACTCCTCTGCTTTTCCTTCCTTCTCCCTTGTCTCCATATCTCCACTTACCTCTTTCTCTTCTCTCTCCCTAACCCAACCACTCTCTCTCTCTCTCTCTCTCTCTCTCTCTCTCTCTCTCTCTCTCTCTCTCTCTCTCTCTCTCTCCCACACACACACACACACACACCTTTTTTCCATCTGGTTTCTTCTGCAACATGAAAACCACATCCTTCTGATATTAGTACTTAATTCTCCTCAGAGCCACCACCACCACCACCACCACCACCACCACTGCCACAACCACTATCATTATTTTCACCTTTATCTTTACTCAGGTGGTGTTGTTGTGGTCTCCAGGGGCATTTTCATGACTGACAAAGCAAGGATTTTGCAAGAGAGAAAGAAAATGCCCCATGAGAATTTTGGTGATCATCTGTATGGCCTTTGAAAATGTTTTTTTTTTATGAGAAAGCAAAGCATTAAGAATACAAACAAGATAGAATTAAGCTAACACAGGAAGCTGGTAAGTTAGTTTGTTGTATACTAAATGCAAGGTCTTGTTTCTGGAAAGTTGTGCTTCAGGTTCAAACCAGTGACTGTCAAGATTAACACATCTTCCTCATAAAACTTTTCCTACAGTGCAGTATACTATGATAGACACAAACACATACAAAAATAAATATTACTACTACTACTTTTCTCCTGTAAGAGGGCCACTGGCCAGGGGCAACACAAATTTTCAATAAAAAAAGAAAAAAAAAAGCCCCAGTGTTACTACTACGCCAGTAGTAGTAAAACTATATAGACTACAGACAAATGAGTAGTAAATACAACATCAAATCAATCCTTTAGGACCAAACCTAGGCATGTTAATACATCACTGGAATTCTGTCTGCTGCTGATCCCGTCATACAGAATCCATTAGCTATTTGTGGTGGGTTCCCACGGCAGAGGCTTCACGCAGCAGCAGCACCACCACACAAGTAGCAGGCACACGCACCACACTCAGCCAGGAATGCACTTTCCAAGGCAACTGTGGATAATGAATAAAGAAAAAATAACAATTAGCCTTGAATTGATTTTCCAGAGCACCTGTGAACAGAGAAGAAATGAATAGAATAGTAAATACTTCAGAACAGTAAATGTGGCTACATTTCAACATATTTTTTACCTGGCTGGTCTCACAAGAGAGAACCCCTTCAGGGCCAGTTCAGGGTCAGCTCACCACCACTATCAAAAAGACACCAAAGTCTGTACATGCTTATCTAACTGCCTGGCAAGTGTGCCATCAGCCCAAGATAAATAATAAATCTGACTAGCAGCACAGCGTATATGTCACCAGCAAGAATCAAACAGATGTACACCTGAGAAATTGGACAAACTGTACCTAAAACCATCAACAGAATTAGATTCAGGCACACTGTTAGAAAGAAAATTCCAGATTTTCATCACTCTGAGAAAAATGTGTGCCTGGCATCACAACAACTATAAGGAATGCTGACAGAAGTGGCTCAGATAAACAGGTCTGCTGCATTAATTGTATGGATGGCCTCTAGTGCTGACAGCAGTGGCCGAGGTGTACAAGTCTGTTGCATTAATTTGTATGGATGGCCTCTAGTGCTGATAGAAGTGGCTGAGATGAACAGGTCTGCTGCATTAATTTGTATGGATGGCCGCTAGTGCTGACAGTAGTGGCTGAGATGTACAAGTTTGTTGCATTAATTGTATGGACGGCCTCTAGTGCTGACAGCAGTGGCTGAGATGTACAAGTCTGTTGCATTAATTGTATGGATGGCCTCTAGTGCTGACAGCAGTGGCTGAGATGAGCAGGTCTGCTGCATTAACTGTATGGATGGCCTCTAGTGTTGACACAAGGGGGCTGAGGTGAATAGTGATTGGGGAGAGTCCATGAAAATATCTTCCAAATTTAATAATAAGATCAACCCGTAATAGTTTCTCCCTTTGAGTGAATACAAGTTCAAGGTCTTAAAATGCTGATCATGACATGTTCTCAAATCCTTGAATTCTTTTCGCCCACTGTCTCTTAACTGACTCCAATAGTCTGAGGTGAGAGACACAACCAGAATTCCAGGCTGCAGAATAAGCATGACAGGCTTGAGAGAAACCACAGATGACGTTTACTAGCCAATACCATCCCAGCCACCATCTAACTCACACCTAGCACAAGGAGGGATCTCAGAAGTAGCAGAGAGAGAGAGAGAGAGAGAGAGAGAGAGAGAGAGAGAGAGAGAGAGAGAGAGAGAGAGAGAGAGAGAGAGAGAGAGAGAGAGAGAGAGAGAGAGAGAGACAACAAAGAAAAGTTAATTACCAAACAAGACACAATACAAATTATGGTAATTGTCTAGAGTCCTTACCGGGCCTTATTACTGGTCTATTCACTTCAATTCTTTTACACATACCTTCACATGCACCTAAAACATCATTTTAAAGTGGGGGACAAATGCCCCCTTCCCTCTAGTCCAGCAAAATTGGGGACATGTGGGAAGGCGGGGTTTTTGGGTGGGGGAGACATAAATCAGCGAGCGATTTTCGGCCAGGTTAGGTTAGGTTAGGTTAGGTTAGGTTAGGTTATGTTAGGTTAGGTTAGGTTAGGTTAGGTTAACCTAACCTAACCTAACCTAACCTAACCTAACCTAACCTGGCCGAAAATCGCTCGCTGATTTATGTCTCCCCCACCCAAAAACCCCGCCTTCCCACATGTCCCCAATTTTGCTGGACTAGAGGGAAGGGGGCATTTGTCCCCCACTTTAAAATGATGTTTTAGGTGCATGTGAAGGTATGTGTAAAAGAATTGAAGTGAATAGACCAGTAATAAGGCCCGGTAAGGACTCTAGACAATTACCCAAATTATACTCAGTAGAAAGAAGAATGAAAATACCAAATTATAAATATGTGGAAAATAATTATTGCTAACCAAACTGTCCCGCCCAAATCTGAACCCATGACATGCACTCACTGCAAAGCACGATCAGGAAGGAATAAGCGTGGCCACCCCACCTCCCTTCAAACTGCCACACCAGTATCAGAAGCCTCCAGCACAGCAGTGTTGCAACAAGGGACACCCACCTGTTCACCTCCCTCCCGGCACACACCGTGACATGAAGGGCGTGAATACCAAACACTTACAGAGGAAGCTGGACAAATTCCTGGCCACAATCCCCGCACTGTCAGGAAGCGAACACAACACTGGCCAAGGTTGTCTCTGTCACTGGACTTTCTTTCAAGACAAGCAGTTTTGTTGCTTTACGAATGGCGCCACACTTGTTAGGCGTGTCCGATAATCTGGTACATGTAACAGTGCATGTTCCACTTGAGTTTGGTTGCGTGACACGCAGCACGTCACACCTCCGATGTCACACCGCCTGTCGCCGCCTGCCGCTGCTGGTGTCATCTTCCTAGCTGTCTGCTCTTTGTTTACAAATGAAAGCCGAATTGCTGTGAACACTTTAAAGATCTGTTTCAACACTATATTTGACTAATCTTTTAACCAAGTCTTCAGCCATGTTCTTCTTCCTCTCTGGGGCTGCAATGATGCCCCTGCATCATCATTTTTATGCTCTGGGGGCTTCCTGTGAGCCAATCACAGGCTTGGTGGCTGCCCTGCCTCCTTCAGGAAGGCACAAGTGAGGCGGGTGACTGCAGGTTGTAGTGAGGGGTGTACGCCCCCCTCGCCAGCTGGGTCAGCAGGTCAAAGGTGTTGACGCCCAGGGCCAGCAGCGGAGACTGTTGGGCTGGCACCTGGCTGGCCAATGGCCTTGCAGTGGCCAGCAACTGAATATATCTCGCTGGGAAACACTTAAAACACTTCATTACGTTTACCTATAAATTCACACTTAATTATGATTCCATAGAGAAAGACTGGCAGACATCACATATATAAATATAGCTTTTTTGGTCATGAACTTAAATCTATAATATTCTAAATACACATATATAAAACATATACAGTTTAAATGCAATGAAGAATATATATATATGTATATATATATATATATATATATATATATATATATATATATATATATATATATATATATATATATATATATATATATATATATATATATATATATACACCCACAAATAATAGAAATATAAACTTCCAAGTATAAATATTATATATACATAGTAACCGTAATAGTAATAATGATAATAATGATAATAATGATAATAATAATAATAATAATAATAATAATAATAATAATAATAATAGTAATAATAATAATAATAATAATAATAATAATAATAATAATAACATTGACATAATAATAATAATAATAGTAATAATAATAATAATAATAATAATAATAATAATAATAATAATAATAATAATAATAATAATAATAACATTGACAGAGAGTAAAGGTAATTACAATAATAAAAGGAATATTGAAGATTAATAATAATAATAGTGCATAAAAAGAGTAATTGGAGGGTAAATGCTTCTTAGATATATAATAATAATTGTGAGTAAAAAGTATAATTAGAGGATGAATACATCTATCAATACATCTATCAACATTACATCTATCAAGTCAGTGCTGCATCACCAACACTACATCTATCAAGTCACTGCTGCATCACCAACACTACATCTATCAAGTCACTGCTGCATCACCAACACTACATCTATCAAGTCACTGCTGCATCACCAACACTACATCTATCAAGTCACTGCTGCATCACCAACACTACATCTATCAAGTCACTGCTGCATCACCAACACTACATCTATCAAGTCACTGCTGCATCACCAACACTACATCTATCAAGTCAGTGCTGCATCACCAACACTACATCTATCAAGTCACTGCTGCATCACCAACACTACATCTATCAAGTCAGTGCTGCATCACCAACACTACATCTATCAAGTCAGTGCTGCATCACCAACACTACATCTATCAAGTCAGTGCTGCATCACCAACACTACATCTATCAAGTCACTGCTGCATCACCAACACTACATCTATCAAGTCAGTGCTGCATCACCAACACTACATCTATCAAGTCACTGCTGCATCACCAACACTACATCTATCAAGTCAGTGCTGCATCACCAACACTACATCTATCACTAGAAGCTACACTATCACATACACTGGTCATCACACGCCAGGCTAACAAAAAAATGAGAAGAAGCAACACCTAATCCAGTATACACCAAATAAAACACTTCACTATCACCTACACTCGTCATCACATGCAAGGCTGACAACACACACCTTCACAAGTCTGGGCATCCACTACTGCGCCCTGAGTCGTGGTGTTGCCTGGAACTAGACAGGTGTCAGCCTTGCAAGGCAGCACCATGCGGCACAGACAGGGGACGCGAGGGGAATGCAATACTGACACAATATTGAACAAAACAACAAATCATACATACATTAAATAATTACATTAAAATACAGCATATATTGTTTTTATCCTATTATCTTCACCCGATTTTCTTCTTATTTTCCCTTACTATCGATCCCCTGATAAACCTAAATCTAAACGTAAGAGAAGAGAAGAGAAGAGAAGAGAAGAGAGAACAGAAGAGGAAAGACAAGAGAAGAGGAGAGGAGAGGAGAAGAGAGGAGAGGAGAGGAAAGAGAAGAGAAGAGAAGAGAAGAGAAGAGAAGAGAAGAGAAGAGAAGAGAAGAGAAGAGGAGAGGAGAGCAGAGGAGAGGAAAGAAAAGAGGAGAGCAGAGAAGAGGAGAGGAGAGAACACAGAAGAGAAGAGAGGAGGAGAGGAGAGGAAAGAGAAGATAAGAGAAGAGAAGAGAAGAGAAGAGAAGAGAAGAAGAGAGGAGAGCAGAGGAGAGGAAAGAAAAGAGGAGAGTAGAGAAGAGGAGAAGAGAGAACACAGAAGAGAAGAGAGGAGGAGAGGAGAGGAAAGGAAAGAGAAGAGAAGAGAAGAGAAGAGAAGAGAAGAGAAGAGAAGAGAAGAGAAGAGAATAGAAGAGAAGAGGAGAGGAGAGGAGAGGAGAGGAGAGGAGAGGAGAGGATAGAGAAGAGAAGAGAAGAGAAGAGAAGAAGAGAGGAGAGGAGAGGAAAGAGAAGAGAAGAAAAGGGAAGGGAAGAGAAGAGAGAAGAGAAAAGAAGTGAGAAGAGAAGAGAGAAGAGAAGAGAAGAGAAGAGAGGAGAAGAAAGGAGAGGAGAGGAGAGAAAATAAGAGAAGAGAAGAGAAGAGAAGAGAAGAGAGGAGAGAAGAGAAGAGAAAAGAGAGGACAGGAGAGGAGAGGAAAGTGAAGAGAAGAGGAGAGGAGAGGAGAGGACAGGACAGGCGAGACGAACGAGAGAAACAAGTGTAAAGCGAGACGAGACGAGACGAGACGAGACGAACGAGACGAGACGAACGAGACGAGACGAACGAGACGAACGGGACGAGACGAACGAGACGAACGAGACGAGACGAACGAGACGAACGGGACGAGACGAACGAGACGAACGAGACGAGACGAACGAGACGAGACGAACGAGACGAACGAGACGAGACGAACGGGACGAACGAGACGAACGAGACGAGACGAACGAGACGAGACGAACGAGACGAACGAGACGAGACGAACGAGACGAGACGAACGAGACGAACGAAACGAACGAGACGAGACGAACGAGACGAGACGAACGAGACGAACGAGGCGAGACGAACGAGACGAGACAAACGAGACGAACGAGGCGAAACGAACGAGACGAGACGAACGAGACGAACGAGACGAACGAGACGAGACGAACGAGACGAACGAGGCGAGACGAACGAGACGAGACAAACGAGACGAACGAGGCGAAACGAACGAGACGAGACGAACGAGACGAACGAGACGAACGAGACGAGACGAACGAGACGAGACGAACGAGACGAGACGAACGAGACGAGACGAACGAGACGAACGAGACGAGACGAACGAGACGAGCGAGACGAGATGAACGGGACGAACGAGACGAGACGAACGAGACGAACGAGACGAGACGAACGAGGCGAACGAGACCAGACGAGACGAGGCGAACGAGACGAGACGAGACGAGACGAGTGAAAGGGACATGACGAGCGAGACCAGACGAACAGGACGAGACGGAATGTGAGGGGGAGACAGGACAGGATAGGGGAGGGGAGGAGAGGGGATCAGAGGAGAGGAAGAGACAGGACAGGAAAAGATGGGGTTGGGAGGGGGAGGGGAGAGGAGAGAAAGGACAGGACAGGACAGGACGGGAGTTTACAAGACGAAGAGACAGAACAGGACGGGACGGACAGAACAGGACAGGACAGGGCAGGACGGGACTTTACAAGACGAAGAGACAGAACAGGACGGGACGGACAGAACAGGACAGGACAGGGCAGGACGGGACTTTACAAGACGAAGAGACAGAACAGGACGGGACGGACAGAACAGAACAGAACAGGACGGGACAGGACGGGACGGGACGGGACAGGGTAGGACGGGACAAGACAAAGCAGTATGGGAAAAAAGGAGAGGAGAGGAGAGGAGATGGGAGGAGAGGACAGGAGAGGAGAGGAGAGGAAAGGGGAAGGGAAAGAGAGGGGAGGGGAGGGGATGGGAGAGAAGAAGAGAAAAGAAGAGGAGAGAAGAGGAGAGGGGAGGGGAGGGGAGGGAATGGGAGAGGAGAGGAAAAAAGAAGAGGAGAGGGGAAGGGAAGGGACTGGACGGGAACGCCTCCCCCAGCACATCCCTGTCTCGCTTCTCGACATCCTTTTCGTTCCTCAGCTGCACCTGGCGTCGCTCCCAGGCTGCGGCTGTCTGCCTCGCCCAGGCGACGCGGGCTGGGCCGGTGGGACGCGGTGGCTGGTGCGATCACAGCGGCGCACATGGTTTGTATTCGTTGCTTCCAGTGACAGGGTGGTCTGAGGGCAGCACATAATAAAAAATTATTATCGCAAAAAGACTGCAAAAAGAGAGCTCTCTGATTGGTGGACGAGATCACTACTAACTCTAAGCTGGTCCTCCTCACGGGGCACTCAGCCAATAGGGGCCTTTACTGACACCCTCCCTCCCACACACACTTCTACACACTTCCAGTGTAGTGTAGTGTAGTGTAGTAATGATGACTATGCTAACATAGGGATTTTGTTTAAGAGAGAGAGAGAGAGAGAGAGAGAGAGAGAGAGAGAGAGAGAGAGAGAGAGAGAGAGAGAGAGAGAATATTAAGTAACAACTGAGTAAAGAAGTCAAATACCATTAATATCACACACACACGGCGAGGCAAATGAGCAAGCCTTTTAATACGTAGTACCTGTTCACCTAGCATCATATATATATATATATATATATATATATATATATATATATATATATATATATATATATATATATATATATATATATATATATATATATATATATATATATATATATATATATTCCGAGATGTAACCCGAGGGATTGTGGCCTCGCTGTCCCCTTGTGTGGTGTGTCACGGGTCTGAGTCCTGCCCAGACATTGGTCACTATGAGCTCTGAGTTAACGGTTGGCTGGGTGACCAGCAGACACCCATAGATGAATCACACACACACACACACACACACACACACACACACACACACACACACACATCTACGTAGCATCTAAATAGCAGTTTCGGATAATGTTCTAAAATTCTAATGTTATAATTTAATAAGGATTTTACATCACCAATGAGGACAAATCCTCGTGATAATGAGGCAATCATAACTACGGTCTTTGAAAATAGTCCTTATGAAAATGTAAAGCCTTTAGGAATACGAGTCACTTTTATTTTGGTTTGCAACACAGTAAGCCAACGATCACACCACGCTGAACACACCGCCGTCCGCACTGCTTCTCCTCCGAGCAGCGAAGTCAAGCAGCGTTGGGTCTGGTTACAACTTGGATGGCCTAGCAGGAAGAAGTTGCGTGTTGCTTGAAGTATCTGTTATTCTCAGCTGTAGGCAAACTAATGACGCTCTCCTTGGGAACACTTGCCTCATGCACTGTGTCTTCCTATTGCTGTGGGTTACTTGTCTGTCTCACTGTTTGCCGCATTATTTTTTTCCTTATCTCTTGTAGTTTTCTCTTGTCGTCATTACGTTACCTATGTCGTTTCTGTCATTATCACTTTATCATTTTTTTCTTTCTTGTTATTGTTCCTTTATGTTCTTGATATTTTTTTCTTCATTTTTTTTTTTTCGGTGTGGTATTTCTCCTCGTCCTCCTCGTCCTCCTCCTCCTCTTCCTCCTATTCTACCTGCTCTTCCTCTTTTTTTTTCTTCTTCCTCCTTCTTTTTTTCTTTTTCTTTCTATTTTCTTGTTGTTCTTCCTCTTAACATTCCTTTTATAAGTTTCCCTCTCAGACGAATAAAGCGCTGCACCTATGGCAGACAAATCTCTTGGACGGCTTGCTACATTTAGCATAAACTGGAAAGCAGACACCTGTATATTTAGCTTGGAATTGCAACCGCTATCTTGCCAGCACGTTCCCCCATACGTGACTCCCTGGCCTGTCGGGTAAGTGCTACTGGGGCGTAATTTTTCACCTTCCTCCCCGACTTGAGCCTCGAGACGTTACCCAGTCAGCGGCAACCTTGAGAAGAGGAACAACAACAACAACAACTCCTACAGCTCTTGATCTCACTGTTCTCATCTTCGTCCTTGTTGTTGTTGTTGTTGTTTTTGTATATACAGAGATAAATTTGAAAATGCGTCCCTGCTACCACTGTCTTGTGCCCCATCATTACGTGAGGAGCCATTGTGTGGAGCATCACTCATGATCTACAGCGACATGTGGCCGTGCAAAGGAGCGGGCAAGGACGCGGGGCAGCAAGGAGGCAGTAGACACCTGCCGAAATGATAATTACTCCCAGTGAGGTCTAAAGCACTGGACCAGGAAGTGCTGTGAACCTGTCATTAAACCCAGCTGTCACCTCACTGAATGTTTCCCTTTGTCTCTCACAACACAAGGGGGCAGTCACGCCTGCCCTCTAAAGACAACCTTCTTCCTTCACACTATAGATACAAACATCTAATTATACACACACCCTTCACTCAAAAGTCAAAATTAGCATGGCGACTCCTGCACCAGCATCGGAGTACCCATCTGGGGAGGGGACCTCTAAAGTTCCTTTATTTTTTTTATTATAAATAGGTTTTTGTTTGGTTTTATAATTTTTTGTAGGAATATGATTTCTCATCGTGGAAGTTATAGGTGTAGTTCATTCCCTGAGAAATTTGTGTAGTGTTTCCTGTGACATGTGAGGGTTTGTGTTGATGTTGCTGGCTTTAAGCTTTACTTTTAAATTCATCCCAATTGGTTTTGTTTAGATCGTTTATAGGTGGAGAAAAGATTTTAATTTGTTGTGATGTAATCATTATGAAAATAGATAAGCGGTCAGATGGGGTGGCGGGGCCAGGCTGTACCAGTATATTGTCATCAGTTTTGCTGTTGGAAAGTACGACGTCACGGGTACATAAACCATTACGTGATAAATAAGTGGGAAAGTAGTGGTAGTAGTAGTAGTAGTAGTAGTAGTAGTAGTAGTAGTAGTAGTAGTAGTACTACTAGTAGTAGTAGTAGTAGTAGTAGTAGTAGTAGTAGGACGAGGAAAAGTAGGACGACGAGGACAACGACGATGATGGCCACGACGATAAGGAGGAGGAAAGGCAGAATGATGATAATAATAATGATGATGATGATAATAATGATGGTAGTAAGAAGAAGAAGAAGAAAAGAAGAAACAAAAAAAAAGAAGAAAGAAAGAACAGGAGGAACAGAGGGAAAAAGAAGAAAAGGAGAAGCGTAAGATAGGACTTCCGCCAAGCGCCAAACACGAGGACTAAGGTTCAAGACAACAGTGAGGTGACCAAGACGCAAACTGACACACATGTAGTGAAGGTGACAGAGGACAGATAGAGAGGATGGCTGGGGCACGCAGAGAGGATAACAGAAGCCAGAACACCTGGAAGACTTATGTTTGGAGAAGTGGCAGGAGGAAGATGGAGAGGCAGGCCAAGAGCTGCATGGGAGGGTCAGTGAAGCAAGCAGCTGGAGGGAACACTTGCACACAACTGAACCTTCAGGCCGCACCCTATACAAACAACTTCCTTCACCTTCAAGATTTATTTATTTATTTATTTATTTATTTATTTATATTTATTATTATTATTATTATTATCATTATTATTATTGTTGTTGTTGTTGTTGTAATATCCCTACAAGTTTATCAGCCTCCTGCACCTTCAAATTGTTGTTGAACATTTTAACTGATGGTCCCACATACAGCTAGGCCCTAACACTGTATACTAACAAATTTAGACCTCACACACCAACCTCAGAATTTCTTCATAATTACACAGAATTATCAGTTCTTACACGTGTCCACTTAACTTACGACATCTTGTGATAGGATTATTATTATTTTTTTTTATGACCCGCATAACAATCTGGGAACATGGCTTTTACGGTTTCACATTGTCACAAAGCGTACACAGGGATGTTTCTTCCGCTATCGCACCATTCTCCTCTCTCAATATATATATATATATATATATATATATATATATATATATATATATATATATATATATATATATATATATATATATATACGCACACACACACACACACACACACACACACACACACGCACACAGGGTGTCTCATAAGTTTCCATACGTATGGTTTTTAACACTATTTTTTTCTGTAATCATATTATTTTATTCATGAGAGTGTAACCGTAACCGTAACCGTAAGAAAGAGATGACGTGTACTTGTACCACATGTAATCTGCACACAGTCATCTGATGAGCCGTTTCCTTCACCTTAACTTTGAGTGTGTGAGACACATTTTACCTCGATGACTGCACTGATGGGTTAGTTGCTCTGCAGGGACCTCATTCCTTATACCAGCGGTCCCCAACCTGTAGCTTGCGGGTGCCATGGCGCCCTCGGAACTATAATTATTATGGCACCCGCAAGGCTCAACCACAACACTGTCAGACATTCTTCATTCTAACATTACTAGATTGTTCTTGTTTTATTTATTTTTATTCAGACAATAACAATTAAGAAAATATGTAGTATAAATCCAGTAAACTTTTCTTATTACACACACGAGTAGAGAGAGAGAGAGAGAGAGAGTGTGTGTGTGTGTGTGTGTGTGTGTGTGTGTGTGTGTGTATGTGCGTGTGTGTTGGAGGGAGGAGGGAGTGAGGGAGCAGGACAGACAAGTACTACACACGATGCTTAGCGGCACGTGTCGTGTTCAGGTCCATTACTCAATTCGTTCACCAGCGCAGTTGGTGTCTACTTTTTGCGTGGCGCGGAGCAGTGCACAGTGTTGCTAAACCGCTGCATATTCAACACTTGTGTTATTCATGTTGATTTCATTCATGCTAAAGAGAACAGTAATGGCTTCTACTTCAGAGAAATGAAGTCACAATTACATCTTTCATGAAGAATGGGAAGAAACCTACTTTTTGTCAGTTTGAGAGATAAGTGTGTGGCTTAATTTGTCACTCCACTGTTGCAGTGTCCAAGAAGAGCAATGTAAAGAGACATTTTGTTAAACTTCACAAAAATTATGATACTAAATATCTCTCTCACAGTGACGGAAGAAGGGAGAAAGAGAAGAAGGTAAAATCTGAGTTGCAGGCCCAACAAGACACCTTCCAGAAGCCACCTGCCAAAGCTACAGCATCAACACTTGCATCATTCAGTGCTGCTCATGTCCGTGCAAAAAAGAAAAGCCACTTGAAGATGGTGAAACAGTGAAACAATGCTGGCTTGAAGCATCTGAGTCCTTGTTTGAACATTTTAATAATAAACCTGAAATTGTAACTGCTATAAAATCAGTCTCTATCAGGAAACACAGTCACACGTAGGGTAGAAATGATGGCGCAAAATGTGTTTGATCAAATAACAGCTAATCTTGAGAAATGTACGTGGTTCAGCCTGTAGGTTGATGAATGGACAGGTGTTGTGAACACACCACAGTTAATTAAGTGTATTTGTGCGAATGATTTCTTTTCTGACGACAGCGTGAAAGATTTCTTAGTGGTCTCACCGCTGAAGGGGAAAATGCGTAGTGTGGATGTTTATCAAGTTTTTAAGAATTTTGTAGACAAGGTCAGTTTACCTCTTGAAAAGCTTGTGTCAGTAACAACAGCTGGTGCCCTGTCAGTGACTGGTAGCAATGCTGGCTTTGTGGCACTGTGCAAGAATGATCCTGCGTTCCCTCGGTTTGTTAGCTGTCATTGTATCATACGTCAGCAAGTGCTCTGTTCAAAAGTCATTCACTGTGAACATGTAATGAAGGTGGTTGTGAAGATCATTAATTGTGTGTGTGCTAGACCTCTTCAGCACAGGTTGTTTAAGGCACTTCTGGATGAAGTGAGTGCTCAGTATGGTGGGTGACCTTCCCTTGTACACACAAGTGCATTGGCTAAGCAGGGGGAAAGTTGTGCAAAGGTTTGAACAAATAATTCCTGAAATCAAGAGTTTTGCAAGAAAGAGGGGACTCACATGAACACCTTGATGATCCACAATGGCAAGCTGACCTAGCATCTTTAACTGACATCACATCTAGGCTCAGTGAGTTAAATCTAGAGTTGCAAGGACGAGTGAAGACTGTGTCACAAATGATAAGTTCAGTAAATACCTTCGTACATAAGGTGAAGCTCTGGATGTCCCAGATCTCTAAAGGGCTCTTACAACACTTACGAGTACATTTGCTGCAAAAAGACTGAACACAGAAAAATTGAAGTGCAGTATTCATACATACACAAATCAGCTCAACATCATTTTGGATGAGTTTAATAAAAGATTTGCACACTTGAGTAATGTTGTGCCAGCAGCCACATTCATGTCAAACCCATCTTGTATAGGTGACGTCCGCCACACTGCACCCCACCTCACACTGCCTCTCACCCTCAACGTCTCTCACCTGCAGACTGCAATGATTGCGTTGCAGGGTGACTTGGGACTGAGAAGCAAACCAAATCACCAAGAATTCTGCACATTAGTAGTGTGGGACAAATTTCCACTTCTGAAGGAAGCTTATCAGAGATTACGTTCGTGGTTTGGGTCAACATACGCGTGTGAATCGCGATTTTCAACAATGAATATTTTTAAATCCAAGTACAGGTCACGTCTCACTGATAGTCACCTAAATGACTGCATGACACTGGCAGTTACAAATTACACCCCAAGATATTCAAGTTAGCAGAAGGAATGCACAGCCAGTCTTCTCAATATATACATTTTTGAAAGATAAAAAAATTCCCTCTTCTCTTCTCTTCTCTTCTCTATCTCTCTCTCTCTCTCTCTCTCTCTCTCTCTCTCTCTCTCTCTCTCTCTCTCTCTCTCTCTCTCTCTCTCTCTCTCTCTCTCTCTCTCTCTCCGATAAATATACAATATAAATTAACTTAAATATATTTACATAATAATAATAATAATAATAATAATAATAATAATAATAATAATAATAATAATAATAATAATAATAATAACAATAATAATAATTTCTTTCGTCTTCCACTACCACCACCACCACCACCAACACCACCACAAACAAACAAACAACAACAACAACAACAACGCCAACAACAACTACAGCAACCACAACCACAATATTTATTTACATATATTTATATATTTTTTGCAATAATAATAATATTAATAATAATAATAACAATAATAATAATAATAATGGACTTTTTCAATTATATTTACAATTTCTACACAGAGAGAGAGAGAGAGAGAGAGAGAGAGAGAGAGAGAGAGAGAGAGAGAGAGAGAGAGAGAGAGAGAGAGAAATTAAATCATATTCTAAAATTATCATTATTATTATTATTATTATTATTATTATTATTATTATTATTATTATTATTATTATTATTATCATTATCATTATTATTATTATTTTATTTCTTCAATCAAATACAAATTGCATATTTTTCGTTAAAAAATAATTATTTTATCTATTATTACTATTGCTTACAATATAGAAGTCTTTTCAAACTATTACTACTACTACTACTACTACTTCTACTACTACTACTACTACTATTATCGTAGTAGTAGTGATAGGAGGAGAAGGAGGAGGAGGAGAATTGTAGTAGTAGTGATTATAATACTAACTGGATGAATAATAATAATAATAATAATAATAATAATAATAATACCACAACTATTTAAATAATACCACAACTATCACTATTTTACCAACCAAAACTCTCTTTGAAATCTGAAATTACTAAATTTTAACCTCAAATTAAAAAAAAGCTTCTATTTTCTAATTAAAAAAAAAAAAACTTTTATTTCCAAAACTATAGTGAAAATCAAAATACTCTAATTTTGAGCACAAAAACTCAAAAAATGATTATTATTTTAGAATGTTAAAGCACCAAAATACTTAAATTCTTAACTCGTCTAAAAAACACATTTTCTTATTTTAACTCGAAAAACCATAGAAAACCGCCACTTTTCACCCCAAACTAAAATAAAAAAACACTTAAATTTTAATCAACACAAATTCTCTATAAGTTTAATCTCTCCCTGTCTCTCCCCCCCGTTATCCCATTATTATTATTATTGTTGTTGTTGTTGTTGTTGTTGTTGTTGTTGTTGTTGTTGTTGTTGTTGTTATTATTGTTATTATTATTACTATTTTTACTATTACTATTATTATTATTATTATTATTATTATTATTATTATTATCATTATTATTATTATTATTATTATTATTATTATCATTATTTGTTTATTAATACTTACAACTTGAAAAGAGTAAAAGAACATCCGTTCCTTTGATAAAAAAATAATAACAACAATAATAATAATCAATAATATTTTAGCACATAATCAAATAATAGCTATTATCATTATTTTTCATTAATATTTACAATTCTAAAAGCAAAAATTAAAAGAACCGTCGTTCCTTTAAGAATCAAATGATAACAATTACGATTACGATTTCAGCACACAAATAAATACTAAATTCATTAATATAATCACTATTTATTAATACTATTTACAATTTCCTAATAAACTTTAAGATATGTGAATATTTTCATTTATAT